>NW_017386025.1:376725-380794 GCF_000237925.1 Schistosoma mansoni | reverse complement strand
AGAAATACAATTTTTCTACTCATTAGGATAAAACAAAAATATATTTATCAATAACTCACTATCCAATGCTTAGTTTATTAATATAATTTGATTAATAAAAGATATACAAATGGTATATTCACAATACAAAAATAAATAAATACATTAATTTTATCAGGTGCCTTACTGATAAATGAAAATAGTGAGTTTAACATCATTAAAATGTGATTTAAAGATATTTTAAATTTGTTAAACTTTTATCATAATATAAACCAGTATATGAAATATTTTAGGTTTAAACCAGGTAAACTGATAATTGTAGGGGGTTCTAACAAATCAATTAAATGATATTAAGTCGTGTTTCTAAGGTGTTCATAAACTTTACATTTCAAAAGAAAATTTACAGGTCATTCAATTTCATTTTACTTATCTAGAACATTATTTAGGTTTAATGATCATTTGACTTTAATCCAACTGAGCTTTTTAAAGATGAACTTTCTTTATCTTTTAGTATGTTTTTAATAAAATTTTTATTATCAGTTTACTAATTACAACACTAGTCAATAAACCTTTAAAGATTTTTCATCTATGTTAAAAGGGTTTTTATATAACAAGTTTGTATATTGGAGACAAATTGATTACATTTGTTCATAACGGAAGAATTATGTATAAGAACCCAGATAAATGGTTAGTTAGATTTTTTCAATTCTTAATACTTGTTGAACATATCCGATGAATAAACTCTTTGATAAAACTGATCAGTTGAAAACAACTTTTACGAGGTGCTTTTTAATTTCAATAATCTATGAATACAAAAATGCTTGGAAAATAATAAGCTAAATCTACAAATGTTAGTTTGTTTTAAATAATTAGTGGAAAATAATAATTTACTAGTTAAGTCAAAGTAAAATCACTGATTTTTCGAAGAGTCAACAAACTTGTTGTAGAAGTTTATAAACAGAGAAAATGTTGCACAGTATTTAATCACTTAGATATTGATTAACTCAAATAATCAGCTATGAACTTACGGTAAAGTTAATTTTCATTAGTACAAACTATATGTGATCATCTAGATTCACTCAAAATTACTACAGTGTATGTAATATAAAATAACATGATATATATTTATTCATTTAGTTTCTATGCTCAAATTATTCTAATTTCTAGAAAAAAACGAGGACAAAAAGTAAGGAACTTAGTGTAATGTGTATGTAAAAAATTAAGATTAAATTTGAATGTAGAAAAGAGTATGGCTCTTCATAATTATATGATAAAGCGGTAGGTTAATGCTTTAAAATATTCCATTTTTTTAATTATTATGTTGTAGGTTCGGATCCAGGTTCTTTTGTTTTGGTACGCACAACCGAGCAATTTAATTAATCTTCATAAAAAGTACTGCTAAAGACCAAGTAAACTTGATTACACTTTTCTAGTAAATGAATTAACTACGGAATTGATACAGGAACAATCACTGTATTATTAAACGGTACTTTAGAAAGCTAGTACACATGAGCATACATGTACATGAAACTAAGTAGAATAGGAATAGTTGTTTTAGTTAGAGATATCATAACTGTTTGTAAACGACTATCCAAACAGAGACTAATTTCAAGAATGAGAGGAATGAGTTAACGCCATTTAAGAAAGTTGTTAGTTTAAAAAAAAGTATCTGTAATGCAGGAAACAGTGCATACAAAAGTACTTGAGGAGTAATGTCAAACCTAATTTCATATGTATTTTAAATATAACAAATTATTTTATCAATAATACACTGTTTAAGAAAAATATTGAGATGATAGATAAAGTGTGAATTTATGTAGTAAAGCAACACCTGAATTGATATAACTAATTTAATTAAACTATTAAAAATGGAAAGGAAATGGAAAGGAAAGAAACGAAATCGTCAATTTAAAAAAATAATAAAAAGGCGTCAACTTTATTTTTATGAATACACGATTACATTTCAAATATATCATAGATGACATCAGGAATGATTTGATTATAGTCGAATAATATTCTATAGTCCTATCAAACTAAGCCTTTGTTAATTACCAATAAATCAATTATAACCGTTAGTATACAATTTTGTTTAGAAAATACATGAAGTGAACTACTGAAAATGTTAGTTACGGACGACCATCGACTTTAAGCACTAATAATAATATTGGACCTTTGTAGTCTCAATGTGTTTCTGATCACTGAATCACTGTCTAGATGACTGGTGATGAACTTATTTCGGGAAAATCCTCTACGCACACAACAATAGTAAAGCATTTCAGGTAAAGAATATTGTGCACAAAAACTGTATTAAAGTTCCTGACACCTGATCAAAGTCTGGGAAGAATGTAATCATGACTTGACTAATATGAAATTGAGCTGAATACAGCTGAAAATGGACGATAAGAAGTGAAACAGCGACGCAGCTGACGAGATCGACTTCTAGATATTTTAGCAGAGGATAAACATCAGATATGTATTTTCACAAACAGGAGGTATTCTGAATGATATGAGAATAATTCACGCCGTTTTTATGATCACAGTCCCTGTATTTATTGGACAGACTAAGTACACCAACCGTCCAAATAATATTATACTTACAAGTATTTAACAAACCCAGTTAAATTATTCACGTTACTTTTCAAAAATTCAATACCTCAATGTAGTCAGTAAGTAAAATCAAATAGGATACTATAAACAGGTATGAAGTAGAAGAGAATATAAAACCATAGATAAAAATTTTCTGAAGTAAATCAACTTGAATATTTACTCAAAAGGTTTGAAATCTGCATGGTTAGAGAAGAAATCACATATTTTAAGTTTATCTATCAAAATGGCGAACTATAAATTCATTACTGTACTGAAATTAGTAAACAAGTAACTTTATTAAAAATTGAAAATAGTGTGTTTTCGAGGTGATAGACACGGGAATGCAAATGATAGTACTCGAAGTCACAAAATTGTCAATATTTTAGAAATCACCAACGAACAACAAACATACATAAACAACGGTAATAAGAGGCCTCTGAAACACTATAAGACAACATAGTTTATTATAAAAAAGGACTCTAACAATGTCACCAATTTTGACATTGCGTTTTATGTAGATTTCAGAAGACAATTCGTGGAGCGTTACGATATCAACTGAATGTGAATTTTGAGAAAAACTCATGGTACGGGTAGAGAGGTTACCAAAACGGTATCATTTCTTGAGAGAAATTCCCTGATAATCCCATAGTATGATGAATATGAAAAATTGGTGTATGGATGTAATAAACAGAAATTATTTAAGAAAGACAATACTTGATAATTGTTTAACAGTCCTTAACTCGGGAAGACATGATATACATCCTGATGAAAGCTAATGAATTCACATAGTTTTATTTACCTAAAAGTCAGTTTCTGGATAAATTACGTGTATCCGTAAAATAGAAATCATCATATATAAGTAAATGATTATTATTATTATTATTAACAGATGCAACAGCAAAACATGTAGTTCAAATGATCCTATACATTCAATATTGAAAAAAGCTTATAAATGTCACGAGATAAAAATAATGCATATACACTAATTTATACATCCTCATAGATTATGAGCAAATTATAATTGCAATGAGAGTCATCTCCTTAAATCTAATTTCTAATCGATTACTTTCACAACAACAAAAAAACACCATTTCATTGATTCATTATTAAAATAGATAGAAAACAATAACAAATTTTCAATTAACATAAAAACATGAATTATATTTTATTATAGTTGAAAGCGTGAGTCAATTCAAGCTAGACCACCATGGAAAACCTGGAAACACTGGACGGCCGTTTCGTCCTATTATGGGACTCCTCATCAGTGCACATCCACGAACCCACTCTCGCGAGCGAGATTCGAACCCAGGACCTACCAGTCTCGAGCCGAAGCCCTTAACCGATAGACCACTGAGCTGGCATCCAACGGTGTTAATGTCTAACTTCAACTGATCCACGAAGTTGAGCAACCATTCACCAATTGCCTTCAGCGAGTTCCTATCTCACAACAGACGTGGTTTTGAACTATCGATCTATCGGTTAAGGGTTTCGGCTCGAGACTGGT
>NW_017386025.1:173704-376525 GCF_000237925.1 Schistosoma mansoni | reverse complement strand
GACTAGACATATTTACTAATTATTTAGATAATATATTACAATATAGATCCATGATCATTTATGATTAAGTGTTCTTATTATTTTTTTATATAATTGAAATCATAAGTCAATTGAAGCTGGATTACCATGGAAAACCTGGAAGCACTGAACGGCCGTTTCGTTCTATTGTGGGACTCCTCAACAGTGCGCATCCACGATCCCACCTTGCGAGATTCGAACCCAGGACCTATCAGTCTCGCACGCGAACATTTAACTGATTACTAAAATCTCCACAAGACCCCCTTCTGATAATCATCATATGCTCACTAGTAATTGGCTCCATGAGGTATTTCCTGGAGTTCTAGTGAGAAGCAGTAACCACTGGATTTCAACCAGATCTGTTAGGAGATATCAACTCACTGAAGACATTGATGAATGGTTATTCTTACTGTATTAAAGTATATAGAAATATCCTAAATTAATTCTTTCTACATTACTTCAGTATCAATTAATCTGATATATAATAAAATTAACTGAAAAATGTTTTTAGAATACCATCAAAATTTTTTCTTAAATAAAAATATTTGTAGAAAATAGGTTAAATCATTGATCTTCAACATTTAAAAAGGTTTTTTTTCATTTTTTCAAGAATATAAGGGAAAATTTATTGACATAAGTTATATGATTGTAATCTCCATTTTCATGAATAATAATGATGTTCAAAAATACTTATATAAGTTGATATAATCAAAGATATATTGCAGTTTTTTTTTTATAATGCATGGATAAAACTCTAAGACAATTCATTGAATTCTAAATGATAAATAAATAAAAAGAATTAGCATAAGCTTACAGGTAAACAACGTAAATGATACCAAGAGATAGGGTAGAAAAAGAAGGAAACACCAGTACCTTTCAAGAGAGAGACACATTGTACAACTACACGGCAGGATCCACAATTTCTCACGGTTACTTACTTCCAATTAAACAAAAATCTTTGTTAATAACTTTAACTATTTGTTTAGACAACCAGTTGGTCGGTCGTTTGAAGAAAAACATGATTTAATTCTGCCTAAAAACACATATTTGAATAAAAAGGAACGAATGGAGCGAAGAAATTTCTTTTCAACTAGTTTTTCATCATGGCTCTGCACTAATATATATATATATATATATATATATATATATACGATTTACAATAATGAAATAACACTCTTCGCTCGATTCGTTCTTTTTTATTTATCAAATGTAAAAAAATGGGAATTTTCACTTATTTGAATGCTTGTTAATGAATGGGACTATTTGTTAATCAGATTAACCGTAGTACTTACTGAATTATTTATATTGACTAACGTCTTGACCGTAGCTGCTACCTTGACGTGGTGGGCGGGCTTGTCTATCGTGATGACCCAACCGAGCTATATTGGCTGGAACATATGTTCCTGTAGTTTCTACACCTGCTAATAACTCTCTTAACTCCACGACTAACCCTGACTAACGTTTAAGTGCTGTTTGGGATCAAATATTACCCATACCTAGATATCTCCCTCGTCGGATATTTGGAGAAATCAAAATTATTCGTTAATAACGTCAACGATATAGGTCCTATGAAGTAGCGATTGAATCAAGATGACAAATCGACCGATGAGGTAGTGAATCTTGATCAGCTGAGGTGATTAGGAAATTTATTACGCAAGCTAAACCCCCACCTACCGCGACAAGTAATGTTAACTGGTGTACGTTGGAAGGAAGTCATAGGTACATAAGCCGACCAGTGGTACTAGTTCACGAAGTTACTGGTTGTTGGACTAAGCAGTGCAATTAGGTGCTGTGTAACTGGTTGAGGTTCTCGAGAGCAGCAGTTGGAAATGCTGAATGGTATGTCTGAGAACCGATCTTAATGGCGTAGATACATCCACTCTTTGTTTCCCTCTTTAAAAAAAATCATTTTTACACTTTTTATTTTCGCGAACTCTTCCTTTTCCAATCATATTGTCAATGCCCAATGTTTTTTTATTACCATTGATATCATTACTAGCTTTACTATTGATAATTTTATCCTGCTAAGCTGCTTTTTTATGGCTACTTGAACCAATGCATGTATACTTTACAGGTTCTACGTTGCTTATGATCAACAGAATAAATGAAGTCATTTAGGAGTATTCCTAAATCTTGCATATCATACTGTTTTATACCTGTCATTATTCCCTTATTTATTGTCGTATGCTACTACTTTACCAAAGCTGTAATTAATATGTAACTAGTTATATTCGATTATAATGGCATTTACCTTTAATCAGTTGTCTACAAACTATCTAAATGAATATTTTTATTTAAAAGTATAGACTAGACAAATCAGTAATTTTATTCATTCAAAATATCCATCTAGGTTTTAACCTTTATCATACACAAATTCCTTCAGCTACATTTACGTAACAATTCATTTTGCTATTTTGTTTTTCTCACTTTTTTTTTGTTAACATTTTACGAACTAATTGTTTTATTCCAGTCAAGCTATCATCTTAATGATCTCGACAAAAAATGTGACCAGTTCATTATCCACAAAAGTTCACATTATTTCCACTGATTACAATTCAAATTTCTTTTTGTGAAATTGGTCATTTTTCATATATCATTACTTAATTACTTGTAGTCTATAGATTGTATTCGTTACACACAGGTCTCATTTGTATAATTACTACAAACCACGACGTTCTGGAAAGCTGTTTCATCCTAGTATGGGGTTCTTCAGGAGTATGAATCCATGATCCCACCAAAGGTTACGTCTGAGAATTAAAGGTCTCGTTGAGATTATCAAACCATCAGAAAAATTCTGGCGAATTCGTGAATGATAGAGTATAGATATATCAGAAGTAAAACAGTTGTTTACTACTATTATCCCTCATAATAAAATCATTCACATTGCACACATGTGATAGGTAGCAAAACAGACTAGAATTCAATGAGAATACAATATGAATGAAGATTTAGAAAAGACACTCTATCACCGGATAGTTAACATTACAATCTTTTAAAAAGTTACAAAGTTAACTGTCTCTAAAGTTTTCATAGACTAACAAGTATTTGTTAACACTGTTTCTTCCAGTATTCATCGTCAAGATCTTAAATTATAAAATAAAATATGCATTTACATGATACTAACCCCAGAAGAATTTGAGAAGTAATAAATACCTTTTTATCTCTGATCTAAGATAAAATTCACTCTACAAAACTTGTTTTACAGAACCTAATTATTATCTCATTTGACAAGATTTGTATATTCAAACTAAAAAACTGAAAGGAACACACGGTAGTTATAAGAAATGAAATCTAATGAAATCTATGAGAATCATGATTAATCTTATGTAAAACTTTCTGTTTATTTTTTTAAAGTAGTCATCACATTAACAACGCGATATAATATGTACCATAATTGATTAGCAAAACAACAGAGTGGAATGTTTGTTTATTAACGATGGCTTGGGTGAATGAAGATGTCACCACTTTTTAACTAAAAGATAAGCTTCATCACATAGCAACAAAAGTTATTTTACTACATTGAGAGTTTTAGCAATCCTGAGTCAACAATGAAAGAAAATATCATACATGCTATTGCTTCATCACATGTAAAATATATCCTGCGTGTAACTCAAAGTACTATTCCGATACGCTTTACATAGGCGTCTAATTTCTTTTTCATTTCAAAGGAGAAATTATTTAGACGGACCATACAATAAGTTTATTATAATAAAAACACTGGATAATTTCTTAATCTTTAAAAAATTTGCTTCAGACAAACCTATCGTTTGTCAACTTCTCTGCTTTTCATATCAATTTTTTTAATTACACATAGAAAAGAAACTATCCTTGTGTTTTACTGCCACTATTACATAGAAAACAATAAAAGAATGGCAGATTAATTACTCCCTCAGATCTAATTTGATAATAGTTTCGTAGTCTAATTACCGAAACTTTCAAATTATAATCGATAAACTCTTAACAAGAAATTTAATGCTTAACTGAATTCTAATTATCATAACATGAGAACAGACTCACCTATGTACATAATGCATTTCACTTAAATAAACCATAGCTTCACAAGCATCAATGACCATTTCAGCAAGCATTTTTACATTCAATTTGGTAGGACATTGATCAGTGAAATCCTTTTTAGAAACTGTTGTAGTCTGTGACAAGGTTTGACTATATGCGTTTACTATTTCCCCGTTGGCTGTGCCTACAAAGCAATCTACAATGGGAAATAAGTAGAAAATATACTTACTGTATCCTGGTGATTCACTGTCGTAGCGGCGTAAAAATGAATAGAAATCACCAAAAGGCATGTATTCAATAAGGAGTGAAAGTGGTTCCAGTGGAATACAAACGCCTACAATCAAATTACAAATAAATGAATATGGATTAAAACTGACAAAAACATACGAGAAAAAAACATTTCATTTAATAAAATTTATCCAGAATGAAAATGATTGAGAGTCACGGCAAAATAAATATACATTTGTGTCAAATTAATTTTGATTTGACTGAAGAAATGAATTAAGACAATTAACAGTGAATTAATTAAAGTACTCATTAGTTGTCAATATTCACAAAATAATATATTGTAATGTTATCCCTAATTGATTCCTCAGTTTAACCTAGACAATTAGCAGACTGACAAAAATAAGCAAGCAATTAAAAAGTGAAACAGTCCGATAATCATCAAATGTAAATTTGAAAAAAAGTTACAAGATCTATTATCATATACAAAAGTGAATTGGATAGAACAGTTTTATAATACCTAACAATTGAATAATATTTCTATGCTGTAATTCAACCAATATTTCAGCTTCACGAAGGAAGTTAGCTTCAGCTTTCAGATTAGCGCCTCCTTGAATCATTTTCAGTACAGCAATACAATCACTTGACTCGTCGGAAGATGATTGGACTGAAAGCAAAATTTAAAGAATTATATATATATATATATATATATATATATACATTAAAAGATAAAGTCTACAAGTATGTAATCGTTAAAACTGTGACCATTACAAATATTTAATAATCGAATTGACGGAAGAAAATTATTTAAAGTATTAATAACCTAGTAAGCATGCAACATTCATTATTGTTAGATATAATGACATTGAATAAAACATTATTATGAGATTGATATTCTACTTCAAAGATGAGTGAAAAACTACATTTTACATTGAGTTGAAAAATTCTATTAAATAAAAAACAAAGGCTGACAACTACATACTTTTATTTTATTACGTTGACCTTCAATCAAAAACAAAAAAATTCTAGCAGATTGGTCCCACCAAAATCCCAGGGTATACGTGTAGTAGTTTAGTGGTTAAAGTGTTTGACTTTCAACTACTAATTCACATGTTCTAACCCCACTCCACTTACTACAAATTGTGTAACGACGTATTATTATTGGCCTTCATGCTTAGAGTGTAGCTCATATCCAGGAACATGGTAAATGAGTTCATTTAAACTTTATAAATAATATGATGTATACAAGTGATAGAAGACTAGGTTATACACACATCAAATATAATAAATTACATTAAGTTTACATTTAGATAATACATACTACCTAAAAAACGGACTGTGATTTTATGCTCAAAAATACATCTACAATGATAAAACGTGTAAATTGAAAACATTGACGCTGTTTTATAATAATTCATCTAACAAGTACAAGTTTGCTTATTCAACATTCAACTTAACGATGCTTGTGAGAGCATAACATGATAATTATATTGACGTTGCAAAATCCAACTATTCAACTCTGATGACTGAAAGTTAAGCGCTTTGGGCATCAATCTATCGATCCAAGAACATTCACGGTCGACAAAGACTTTCGTCAAAATCTAAACGAATAGTTTCAAAATAGTTGGATCCCGAATGTATAGAAGATAATAAAAAGGAAATCATACTTGTAAAACCACAAACGATTGAAATTAAAAGCAACTCTAATGTACCGCTCACTAGTCTGGCCCGAGCTTTTTAAATATCTAAACATGATTGAATAATAGTTTAGTAAACAGATATCTTGTGAACACTATCTACATTTGATAATCTTAATGTTTGACTATTTCCCTGCAGACACTTATGCCAGACTCCCAAGTGAAATGTTATCTTTGTTTTCAATCGCCGTCACTTTTATAGATATAATCTCTTTTCTAATCTTCACTGAAGACTACATGAAACCGAAGACAGAAAGACAGGAAAGCATCTTAAGTGATTAGCTCGAGTTATTTTAATATTATATCTCTTAATTGATAATTGTAATATGATTTAAGTGAGTTGTTAATAGCAAGGATTCATTCAACAGGTTAACAAAAAATAAGAAATGTAAGCACCATAAAGGTGACTAATATATATATATATATATAATCAATTTCTAGTAGGCAATATTTTACTTACAATGCAAAGTGAACATGTTCATACAAGAGATAATAAGCGATATGATAACAACAACAATCACTATGGTTGAATACTATCAACTTATGAAAAAAAGAACACCTAGAAAGTAGGTAACTTTCTAAAAATGTTGAATAATGTTTTTTAAGTGTGTCATAAATCCATTTACATACACATATATCTTATTTTGAGAGTATGTTAGTTAACTAACATGAAATTAGGTTTTAAATTGAGACAATATTTTACACTTAAATAGAGACAAAAATAGCGAATAAGACAAGAAAACAATCCAAGATTTTACTATCTTCAGTCAGTCAGTCAGTTACAACGTAGAACTTCGTACGTACGTACATCAGTTCGAGTTGCCATACCACATTAGCACAGAGATGAAGTTGTCAATTCAAATCCCATATTGGTAGAAGTAGTAAGAGTATAAGTATTATGTGAAAGATAAGGGTTTGAAGATGTTATTGAAGGAGTATAATCCAATGAAATAAATTTAGAAAGAGAAAAAGTATACGGACATGAAGAATTCAGAAGATTAGAATTTGGTAGAACACAAAAAGTGGATGCACCTTCGCCATTGCAAACGATTTTGAGCCATGTCATTCAAGGTCTCTAACCATCGGTTGCTATCATCTCGCGAATCCCAACCCGGTAGTCTACACCTACCAACACGGCCCAGTCCAGTGACTTGTCAGTGACTTCATGGATTTATGCCACGTTTTGGTCTGGCCGCCCCTAGCTTTCTTCCAACCTACACCTACACCATAAAACATTGCACGTCGGGGCAGTTGGTGGTTGGGCATACGTAACACATGTCCCAGCCATCTCAACTGATGAAGTTTCACTACTTCATCAATCGATTTGCCATCCTTACCTAGTACCCGTTTCCTAACATCTGCATTACTTACCCGGTGGTCCCAGGATATACGAGCAATGCGTCGAAGACACCTATGATCGAATACTAGTAGCCTACGAATATCCTCTACTCTTATCGGCCATGTTTCACTGCCATAAAGTAGGACGGAACGGACTGCTGCACAATAAACCCGTCCTTTTGTTGCTAGACGGATATCTCGCCTACTCCATAAATGGCGCAAGTTGGCGAGAGCTAGACGAGCCTTCTGTATCCGTGCTGAGATTTCGTCATACACCAGACCACAAGGGCTGATGAGACCCCCAAGATAAGTGAAGCTGTCAACACGCTCAACTACTTCACTCCCTATCATTAGTTCAGGTGTCGGTGCAATCCAATCCTGAAGTAACATTTTGCACTTCGAGGGAGAGAATCTCATCCCGAACATGCCTGCATTGTTGCTTATAGTGGTCAGAAGACTCTGCATTTTGTCAGCGTCTTCACCAAATAGAACTATGTCGTCGGCGTATTCTAATTCAACAAGTGAATCTCCCGGTAAAAGTTCAACTCCAGGAGATTGAGATGATGAAAGTGATATCTCTAAAAGCATGTCAATGACAAAGTTAAACAAGAATGGGGAGAGTGGACAGCCCTGACGGACACCACTTGAGGTAACCAATTCTGATGACAGTTCGCCATAGGCTCTAACTCGACCAGTTGTGTTCGAGTAGAGAGCCTTTACGAGGTTAATGTACTTCTTTGGTACTCCTTTCACTAACAAACACTGCCATAGAACCTCACGATCAACGGAGTCAAATGCCGCCTTAAGGTCAAGAAATACTACTATTGTGGGACGTCTGAATGGGTGTCTATGTTCTAGGACCTGACGTAGAGTGAATATCTGGTCTATGCAACCACGTCCAGGTCGAAAACCAGCCTGGTTTTCTCTAGTCTGCTCTTCACGAGCTTTGGTTAGGCGTCCAAGTATTATTGAAGCTAATATTTTAGACACTATATTAGTCAAACTGATCCCTCTGTGATTGTCACAAGAGGACTTTTGTCCTTTCTTATAGACTGGCACAATCAGTGATTGGGACTAGTCAAATGGAATTACGTCCAGTTCCCAGATTCTACTTAAGACCTCAGTCAATCTCGTTGCTAGTACTGGACCACCATCCTTAAAAATCTCAGGGGTAAACCTGTCAGGGCCTGCGGCTCTCCCTCGCTTCAGATTTCCTATAGCTTTTTCAACCTCGTAGAGTTGGAGGACTTACATCCATTTTCCATTCAGGATGACTGGGTATCGTGGGTAACTGAAGTGTGGTTGAAGGCCAGTTGAACTGATCCCTAAAGTGTTCTGCCCATCGATCCAATCTCCTGGATTGAGAATGAATGATATGCCCATCTTTATCTGAGATAGTTTCGCTAATAGTTGGGTTCCTAATGCCGGTTTCTTTAATAAGTCTGAATAGCTGTCTGCTGTTACCTATTGCCGCTGCCTTTTCCACCTCTCTTGCTTTCGCTACCCACCACTGTTCACGATCATTGCGTAGGCTTCTTATTAGCCTTTGCTTAAGCTGACTCCGCTCTTCGTTATGTTCAGAGCCAGGTGGGATGAGTTTTCGAGCATCTATCAGTGCGGTAGATGCTGCCGAGATCCATTGTTTCTCCCTGACCTTATGGCTTACCTTACTAGCGTATATCACTGCTGTTTCCACAGCTTTTCGGATGTCATTCCACGCTGCTTCGGGGTGGGCACAACTTACATGTCTGTTTAACTGTTTTTCCAGTTGCTCCTGAAATATATTCTTAGCTTGCTTATCATTAAGTAGAACCCTTAGAGGCTTCCCTGAAGTGTCTTTCCTACGTCCAGTAAGACGCAGACAGATACGTGCTCGCACTAGAGCATGATCTGAATCTAAACATGTGCCCCAGAATGAGCGACAGTCTTCTATCGAGCCCCTCCATCGGTGGCTGATAGCGATATGATCTAATTGGGTCCAACGTTGGGACGAATTCGAGGGTCGCCATGTCAAAAGATGTTTTTCCTTATGCTTAAAGTTAGTATTTGCAAGAAATAGGCGGTTATCTGAGCACAGCTGCAACAGACGGTCGCCTGTTCTTTTAGCCACGACACCATAAGATCCACCCAGGTGTCTTTCCCTTTCACTTAGTTTACCTACTTGAGCATTAAAGTCACCAGCCACTATTACTACATCAGAACGCCTAGCTTTTCGGAGAAGGTCAGAAAGTTTCCTGTAAAACTTATCTTTTATATCGTCTGAGCTGCAGTCAGTGGGAGAGTAGGCAGAGACGACGAAGAGGCAACGACGAGTTTCCCTATCATTCCGAGTCCTTACTGATCCGTTTAGTCGGACAGCGCATAGACGACTGTCTACTGGGATCCAGTCTAAAGAGCTAGTTCTGCCCTAGGACTCAATGCTATACCTACTCCAGCGAGGCCACGGGAAGCAGCATCAGGGCTTCCAGATACACGAAGCGTGTATCGAGATGGTTCTTTATTTTGATTAGGTGCGGTAAAATGAATGACACTACTCGGATCTTGTATGCGCGTTTCGGAGACGCAGCACACATCGATTGTGTAAGATTCTAGAGTCCTAGCTAAGGAAGCCTGTTGTCCTATTTGGCACAATGTTCGGACATTAAAAGTTCCTACATGTAGTTTAGAGTGTGGTTTCAGATGACCAGGAATAACGTTCTGCGTACTCTAGTGGTGCGAGGTGATAAAAGGACGTGGGAAGGGTTAGTCGTGGAGATAAGAGAGTCATTAGGAGTAGGAAGGATTTGAAAGTGACCAACTTGGTCTCGTGTGTTGTTACGGGTATGAGGGCTAATATCACTTCCCAGCTGCCCACACCGTGGAAGGGTATTTCTTGAGGGACCTGAAAAAGAAGTTGGATTAGTATTGGTCTTAACGACCTAGGAGCGTGACCGCAGTGCCCAAGGGACAACTGCTTGAGGCCGGTCACGCACGGCCTTTTTGTGGGAAATTTTTGACGTGTTAGCTCCGTTCTTCAAAGGACCTTACCACCGGAGACGGAAATCCGTGGGATAAGGCGAGGTGTGCATTTTTAGGGTCGACCTTTTCTAACCCCACCCCTCCTTGTGGGAAGGCAGCATCGCTGTCATGCTGGTTGTCTGAAGGAAACACCTTACTGCCGTCACACCTCTGTACAGTCGGCAGTACGACTTCGCCTTCGGACCTTGGGATTGCTGCTTTTAGTCTTACCGCTCTTCAACCGACCTGTCTGGCATGGTAGTACCTTGAGGAACGATTGTTCCAGCCAGCATAGCTCGGTTGGTTCATCACGATAGGCAAGCCCGACCACCACGTCAAGGTAGCAGCAACGAGGACCTTTCTACCCTATTTCTATAATCATTCAATGACTTTTTACGTGTATGTAGAATTTCAGTCTTATAACATGCGAAGATAGTAAAAATCTTCGCATGTTATAAGACTGAAATTCTGCATACACGTAAAAAGTCATTGAATGATTATAGGAATAGGGTAGAAAGGTCCTCGTTTTAATATAACATACATGTGTAAATTCTCGTAAAAAGGGGCACTAAAATAAATATTCCCCACACAAAATATAAAGATACTATTGTGAACAACCAAAAAAGCGAAAAGAGGAGTACAATCAAGAAACAAAAAAGTGAACAAAAATAGTACATTACAAGACATACATTTTAATTAAAAACACAACCGAGGGAACTTATTTTAGTTAAGGGAGTTCCTCTTAGTTTTATGAAGTATGTTGAAGAAAACTACGACAGGATCGCCAGTGGTTTCGATTCTGAACCATGTATGAAAACTTCCCAAGCCACTGAGTAGTAACATCTTCAGGACTCCGACCGAGAAGTCGTGATGTGCCAACAGACACCAGTCCTAGATAGTGTTTATTTATACCAAGGTTTCATGACAGGTAACTGATAGGAAAATTCCGTTGAAAATCATTCCAGAAACTTAGTGCAAACAATAATCTATCTGAGTTGCAGCTAAAATTCATCCATAATAAGAATTTACGAGACTTAATGAAGAACATATCCTTCCCACAGATGAATTCGCTATTGCATATTAGGAATAATGTATCTCTTACGAACAATATCGTGAATCCATGTTTTAACTGGAAAACAGTATTAATGGTCATTACGTGAATTATCAAAGGTCAGTTGTATATGTTTTAATGATGAAACAGACGAAATTGGTACAACTCCTGGCATAAATACATCATTACTGAGAAGGTCCGCGATAATAATAGTGTAATTTCACGAAAAATGTGCCACTTAAGCTAATGAACAACCTACTGTAGATTTCTTTTGCTTACAAAAATTTCGAAACAACTACGGCCTCACCGGAGTATGATTTGTATGTTTTATAGAAACTAAAAGTTGCTTCCATTTACTTATAGAATACTTAACAATTACAATTGAAAAATAGACGTTGGAATGATTTTAGGCTTTCCCAATGAGAGGCTAGTTGTTGGTAGGTAATAAATAGCTTGCATTACATTTTTAAAGAAAGAAATGTTAATCCACAGTACAAAGAGATTAATTTCTAAATAAACTACGGTGAAACAGCAAATGTCCATCACTAACATCAGGATCACATGTTCAATAAGTGTTAAAGGTTGGTTGGCCAAAAGTTGAAGTAAAAATTTATCTAATTAGTTTGTTATGATGGAACTATAATTTTTAAACGTCATTTCATTTAATGGGTATAGGTTTATGCACTTGATTTGAGGTATTAAGTTTGTGCGTGAAGGAGATATCTACATGAACAACAGTTGCCTAAAACACAATAGATAAATGTGAACTGTATCGAGGATTTAATAGTTATCAGTCAAATGTATTGACAATTTAGCCAATAATGCAAACCATTATTAGTGTTCTTAATACGTGTTTAAACCAAGTAAAATGTGAAGTAATTAAATCGATCGGATAATTGTTGAGGTACTTTCAATTGACATAAAAGCAGTTGTAAATCAAAAAAAATTTAAAAAGATTTTCAAAAATTCTATACCGTCAATAGTATTTTCTTTTTCTTGTGAACTAGAAGAGACAAGACCCAGTCTTTCTGAAGTTGTTAAACTTAACAAACGTCTTCTATGGACTAGTTTATTCAAATTTGGAGCATGTACTAAGATGATCCAACCAAATGCACGTTTAGCTAAACAACGTATTTCAACCAGACGATTGCGAGGATAGCACAGTGATTTAAATCTAGAACAGAGATTTCAAAATAACTGTAAATTATGTTATTAATTTAAACAATGATTACTGCAGAAAAATGTAGGCATATTCTACTTGAAAGGGTTGATATGATGAATTACAGTAACAGACGGTAAAGCCTCCTTTTTTAGCGATTAGAACCCAATTATAGAACAAGGGCTAATGCATCATTGAGCAATTGAATTATTTATTCTATCACTCATGATCAGATTACTTTGATGACAAATCATAAAAGAACGTGATCACCATCTTTATATAATATTACATTATGAGTATATATGAATAAAAAACTAAGTAGACACAAAGATTTCTCAATCTGTAAACGAATAAATTATCTTAAGCAACCAACACTTACTTTGGATGTAGCAAGTGATTCATCGAGGCCACATTAAATAACTTTTCCGGTAATATAGCAGAACCTAATTCAGCAGACCCAGATGAGAGTGAATAATAGGATGACTCAATCAAGCCAAGAGTAGTTGGAGAAAACTCTGAATCAACCTCATGATCATCAATCAACACGTGATTATTTGAGCAAGAGTCACCACTGACAGGATGATTTGTAGTTACTGCAGATGAAACACCAGTTTGTTTATTTTGAGTATAACGACAAGATGAACATGTATCGGATAAAAGATTGCTAGCAACTCCACAGCTCACACAGATATTTGGTAAAGAGTCGATTGTTTTAGGAGGCGAGATAATTGTAGGCACATTGGTTACATAAACTATTGACTTATCCATTCGCATTCCCAATGTATTAGCCTCAAATTCCTCATCAATCAATTCATTTTTAGTTACAGAACAACTATATACAGATTTGATCATTTTGAGAGAATCATGTTTGGATTTCTTGCGAAAATTAGATAAATAGAAACATGGGCATAAGGATGATAAATAACGACTACGGCATACATCAGTCACAACATTTTGATTAGGTATTGAGGACATGCTTTTATCATCAGTATATTGTGTAACAGCAAAAACTGAATGAGATTGATTAGTTGTATGAGATGAATGTGTGAAGTCAACAATACGATAATATGTTCCAAAAATACATTGCAAACATGGATTAAGTTGTCTAAGTCTACGTCGACGAGTTAATAATTTTCTACGTCGCTCCAAATATTTTTCTTTGTTGATTTCTGTAGAATCATAAAGATGCTCAGAAAATTGTCTATTATCATCACTTTCTTTGTTAACACTATTTACATCTGTAATTTGAGGCTTGTCAAAATCTAATTGAGAAAAGTGTATATCCGAATTTTCAATATTTTTTCTTGAACAACGATTTATGAGCCAAATAATGCAACCGATAATTAATAAACAAAGAATCAGTCCAACAACTGAACAAGCGATAATTGTCTAAACAATAGTTTGTCAAATAAAATTCATATGTTACAATTAAAATTAAAGCAAACAGACATTTCAAAACAGTATACAAAAAAATGATTTCAGTAACAATTTTCGTAATGATAAGCCTTCAGAACATCACGGTTTGGCATTGTTAGATATAAGAACAGGAATCCATTGATCAAATACACTAGTAAGGCTTTTATATTCTTACAACAGTAATGGAATTTTAGAAATGCACACAAAATATTAGTCTTACCCACTGCATTTTGTGTAATACAGAACGATAACTTGTTTCATTACATTTTCTTCACCAAATTGTTAAAATTTATCTTGAATCAACTACAGATCATTTTCTGTTATCAATATATTAGAGAACACTGAGATGGCAGTGAGCACACCTGGTGATTTTCAAAATAGTGATCATTCTAAGTTTTTTTCTTCAAAAGACTTGGTGTATTTTGGTAACTCCATGTATATATCACAAAATAAACGCAATACTATATATTCACTGACTATTACTGGGCTAAAATTCAGTTATTTATTCATAACCTTAATTAATTCACTTTTAAGTTATAACAATGGCCACATAAATGGGGATTTGAAAAAAAGATATCGTGAATATATCACACAAAATGATGAATTTTCCAAGTTTAAAAATTCCAAATCAATTTTTGGACTTCTACTGATAGAATGATAGACATACATATCATTTTACTATGAAAATGAAGTACGGCGGTGGGAATACCGACCACAACAAAGTAAACAAAAATATCTACTTAATTTGATGATGGGTAAGAACCACTGGATATGATTTTGCTTTCAGCTAGTTGAAATTCAAAGGTGAATCGAACATTTCATGTGGATATTTAGATCTTTCAATGATTATATATATATAGTGATTTCGTTTTACTTATCTATTACACTTCGAGCCAACATATGTAGGGCTTATTTGACAATATCTAAAATTTACAAAACAATTCTATTGTATATTAAAGATTCCCGTTGTTCTAATTCTATTGTAGTATAATAATATAGTAGAATACTATTGAAATTTTACTGAAAAAAAACTTAATTTATAACATGGAACTATCTGTTCAAAAACATAATTACAGGTAATAACGAAACGTTTCATATATATATATATATATATATATATATATATATATATATATATATATGAGAAATGAGTAAACTCCTAAAGATTACCAGGAAAAAGGAGAACAAGGTACATAGAGAGAACGGAAGACATACACATCAGAGCACTATGTTATGGATATGTCTATAAATATACATGCAGCACACAGTCAGATAATTTAACTGTTCTGTACAAATTACAAGAAAGACCTCCGATATTTAAAGTAATAATCGATACAAATTTAAGACGAATACGAATATAAAACACAGGTATTGACGTATATATATTGATGAGAAAAAATGTTTATGTAGTAAATTTATTGATAAAAATGATTAATATTCAGAACACTACTTCCCTCATTAATATCAAATGGTAACAACATTGTTAAGAATGAGAACAGTGAATACATTACATGTACTTTAATTCATCTAATAATCGTAGTATGACTGGACGAGTTTCTCAGTAACAATATGGTGAGATCCACGTTTGCATATATATATGCATCAGTTGAATTATCAATAATTCGTAACAGAAAGATCGATAGGAAATTACCAGAATTAGTCGAAATAATAGTTATAATAAAAGCAATACTAATAATAAACAGAGAAAACAGTTACAATATCGAGGAATACGAAATGTAATGATACTAAGCCCTTCACATCTGTTCAAAGATAAGGAATAAATACATTGATTTAAATAAATTTCGTCTTGTAAATACACATCACGTTAAATACATAACACAAATCGAACATTTTGAAGGTTCATTTTGCAGTATCTATGAACCAAAAATGACTTCCTAAATAAAATCCAATTAATTCGATTTTACTGACCAATCATAGGTTTTTCGACATATAAAAACTACTAGGATTCGCCATCCAATTATACAGGGGCATCATAAAGTCCCGTTTAAGTTTTTAAACACAATATAATTAATTTTCTGTAGCAAAAATGATCTGTAACAAAACTAGAATGCATAAATTTCCATTATTCAGTTAATACTTATTTTTCACCGGTTTTAATAGCATACGACAAAACCATAAGTAGTGGAGAATAAACAACAGAAACGAAGAGACCTACATATCATTGGAACAGGCTACATAACTACGGCAATAGACAATCAAGTGGTTAATATAGTGCGAAAAAATAGAGTTACCGAAAGTCTTACCAACAACCAACCTTTCAATACCATGCTTCCCATGCGACAGTCTTAAAATAATTTACTTACTACACAAACTTCAATATCTCTACTCATTATTTACTTCATCTGTTATTATTAGTCATAACAAAATGAATGGAAAGCTTACATTGAGACTGGATGCAAAACAGTAAACTTATAATATCAGACTTAACTATTTTTGTACAACTAAGTAAATGCTTCATTATCAATTTAACCGTTTACTGCTAATCTGAAAATATTTGTTTCTCTGCCTTATCATATTCGCACTTGGGATGATTGAAACACATTGTTTCTACATTTTTTTGAATAGTTTTCTATTTTGGTAGATTCTTTTTTTGTGAAAAGTAAATGTTATACATTAAAATTTACTTTGGTATTTAGTTAAGGTTATTTGTTATCTTGTTTTTTGACAGCAAAATCAGTGAAGTACGAACAAACTAATTTTGTCAATAACGTTCAATGTCACGTTGTTCAAATTGACAAAAGGTAGTCAATTTGTGAAATAAAAAGGAAACTGATCAAAAGAGATGAGGGTAAAGCGATTATGTTGATAGTGATAAATGTGTATTAACAAAATATTAAACCACCATTGGAAATCTGAAAGCACTGGACGGCCCTTTAGTCCTAGTATAGGACTACTAAGCAGTGTGCATCTGTAGAGGATTAATTCCTCTATATTTGACTCCAATAAATAAAGAATAACCCGTCAACTGAATATCTAATGCAGGCTAAATTTCCTAGTAGAAATTATGGGTTTACTCGAGATTATTCAAAAGCCTGAACACCAGCTATAGAGATAGTCTATTGTTGAAGTTTGGTAAAATCCGCAAGCGTACAGATAGCAAGCACACAGGGAAAACAAGTGAGTATGTGCGTGTGTCAATGAGCGTTAAAAATCCATATACATTTGTGAGTGTTAACGGATCGTGGATAAATTATTGATAGTCTTTGTATACAACCAATGAGAGAATAGATTAAAATTAATGTGCAGACGTGCGCTCAATCAGACTCACACATAAATTTACAAAGTGGATTAAATGTCTAAATTACGGAAAACACACAAATAATACAATAGTTCAATGGGCTTTGCTACATATTCACGATCACATACACGGGATTCGAACCCAGAACATACGGTGTCGCGCGCGAATATTCAGCCTCTAGACCACTGAGTCCGCATCCAACAGTGTTATTCCTAACTTCAACAAATCCACGAAATTGCGGGACCATCTTCTACTCACAAAAATAGATACCTGTCTCTACGTGACACGGATTAGCTGGTGGATTGGTTAAAGTTAGACATTAACACCGCTGGATGCTGACTTAGTGGTCTAAAAATTGATCGTTCGCGCGCGAGATCGAAGGTCCTGGGTTGGAATCCCGTGTATGGGATCGTGGATGCACACTACTTAGGAGTCCCGTACTAGAACGAAAGGGCCGTCTAGTGCTTCCTAGTTTCCGATGGTGGTCTAACATTTATCGATTCATGGTCTCAATCGAAAACTTAACAAACGCCACAACCCCACGCTGATTATTGACAAGGCACACTAAGAGAAACGAGCACCGATAAAAAAGATCTTAATAACCTTTATTTCTGATAAGCAAGATTTATTGAACGATGATATAGCAATTTTCATCTTACAATGTTTCCAAATCAATTACAATGATATTATGACAGCTCATATTTTATTAATATGAAAACAAACAATCCTTATCTAGGGAAAAGTTCTCTTACGCAATCATACAAATGATGAAATCCGACGAAAAAAGATGTTAAGTAAATTTCTTAAGAAACTAAAATAACGTGATAAATTGTGATTTGTCGTACTATTTATTAACAGAGCCATACGAATGAATCTACATTGTATTTAACTGTTCATAATGAAAAAACCACTTTAAATGCTACCGTAAAACATACCTGTAGCTGAGACTCTGTTATTTCTAGACCTCTAACCGATTCACCACCAAGAGTCCAGTTGTGATGATAATCACTGTTGTTGCTCGTCTCTGAACACTGAGGAATTTGATAACAAGAAGTTAAATACCATTTTTCCAAATGATTAGGCTTTGACTTAATAGATATATCTGGAAAGGTTTCTCTATTTTCTTTTCGACTTAAACAGAATGGTCTTGATGCCAAACCAGACGGATTGCGACACACGGCCGACGAACTGGCTTCAAGACCTAAACTTCTAGGGAAAGTGAAACTGTTTAAACTGTAAAAACCAGGCCAAATACCAGGTTGTAGATTCTGAATATTATCATCGAGAACCAACACATTAGTCCATGGTTTACATTCTGGCATAGTAGCTAAACCTCTGTAATTTTCCCCTTTGCCGTTGATGCAATCAACTAAATAAAACAAGTAATATACAGATGCTTTGAGGATGCAACTTTTTTTATAATAGAAATGAAAAATTGAATAACCTGAATATTTAGCTAGCTCGAAAACAAAAAAGTAGCGCATATAAATAAAAGTCATCAATGTATGATATCAATGATTTTCTCTGAAATTCATTTACACTATGTAAGAAGAAGGGACATATCACATTAAAACTATACATACCAACCTACCTAACTCAACGAGAGTGCAGTCATAACGAATAATAAACTTAGGAACAAGGCAACAGAAATTAAAACAATTATTTCAAAAAAGAATTTCTTTACAACAAGTTCTTTTCAAAATTTGTACATTAAGTGCAATGACTAAAATAAAATACTCTAAACTCCAAATCTCCAAAACAGTATGTCTTAATCCGCACAGATGCAATACAGGCACAGGTGAAAGAATTAACTAGAAAGTAAAATCATAGATTTTATGTGCTGGATTGTCTTTTTGACCGAACTACCAATTCACATTGAAAATTAGGTTACTATTGAGATCGAATCTACATCTCAAGACGTGAGTAAGCTTGAAAATTCTCTACAAGCAGCTCCCAGTCAGAGAATATTCCCTAAACGGCCGAAAAAAACATGTACACGATAATTCCAAGAGTAATACTCACGTCCATAAAATCCAAGCTCTATCTACGGGTTAACAAATCTTTAATTACTCTGCGAAGTATAGTTTTCTACCTACATAAATTGAATATGAAAATCATATCAGCGAAATGTATGATCTATTTAACAGGTCTTCTTATGAATTATAAAATTTTAACTTTACGGCGCTCTTCAGTTTATGAAAACAAGTCTGAAAAATCAATTTGACTGAGAAAAAGTACTCATCAATTATAATATATTAGAATGAACGAAAATATTTTACTAATTCGTCCGGATAAAGTAGCAGAAATAGGACCAAAAGATAATGGTTAGGAAACTATTTGAATCCCTATACTATTTCTGTTAAAATGTATTAACTAATCAACTCACTTTTAATATAGGTTTCTCTTATTCTGAGATTCTGTTGTCAGTGACAAGGGATTGAATTAGAAATGAGCAAAACTTGGAGACCTTTTTAACGGAATCATTTGATTAAGCGAAACATTCGTGTTTATAAGCAGAGATGGATAGTGACTGACCAGTTGCAGTCCTAACACATCGATGGGAAGATTCAAACAAACAATACTAAATGAATTTATTCGTGTTTATAGTTATTTGATAAATATATGAGTCTATAGAAGAATAGAAAGAGATTACATGATAAAGTGATCAGACATTTGAAATGTCTAGAGAAGTTTGCATAGCAATCGAGAGGTTACTGAACAATCGGAGAATGACAGTAACCACTTATACACTACTAAGGTGTTGGAAATCCAAAAACTCAGGCATGAACTCTACATGCAACCTCTCATCCTTCCATGAGCCTGTACTTTTAAACCGTAACCAGTTATTATTATTATTATTATTCGCTTACAATTGTTCATGATTACTATTCACTTGTTATTATGTTCTTCACATTTGTTCTTCATGTCTGTTAAACAAACAGTTATCTCACGTATTTCTAACTCGTCAATTATTTCCCTCCTCCTATTCTTCTCCAACCTGTCGATCATTACACAACTTTCTTTTGATACTTCAAATGTCGGACCACTTTCATCATGTAATCTATTTCCATCGTTCTATAGACTCATATATTTATCAAATAACTATAAACACGAATATACAGCTAAATGAAATGATTTCATTGAAAAGAAAATTTCCTTTGATATTATTTATTAACACAATGGGTTACATTAATTAGCGTTAGATAAAACTTGAACTAAAACTTTTGACAGTTATTGACAGAATCATACCAATTCTAGGTATACAGCAACCTTAGCGATTATTAAATGATTTTGAGATAGATTGAAAGAAAAACCAAATCATTTATTTCGATAAAAACACCAGTGGTATACGTTAGAAACTACAGTCAATGCATGTAAAATATTGAATTTATGTGACTACCTCATAGTATTAATAAGCTACATAAATTTCTATGAAATTATCCCAAGCGATTATGAAGTTAAATTCCGTTAAATATTCAAGTACATAATAAATAAACAACTACATACGAGTACACAACGTTTACTATCAATAATCACCCATTAGAACGAATAATATTAGTTAAAATACATTACAGCCAAGAAAAATTCAATGTTGTAACCTGTTAACAAACGGTAAATATAAGCATTAGCTGTTTTTTTCGGACAGTAAAATTTAGAGGGTTTTTTCTCAACCACTAATTAATAACACTGGCAACAACAAAAGATAGAGAAGTTGGATTGAAAAACAATCTTGTTAATGAACACTTAAATAATCTACATTACGTAGTAAAATCTCAAATTATTAACAAGAGAACAGAAATATGAAAATACCTCTTAGTCAAGCAGTGAAAGCAAAACTGAAAATAACTGATAATTAATTATACATGTTAAGCGAAGATCATAGAGAATTTGATAGAAAGTATGAAAAAAGCATTCCCGTACATAATATATAAAAATAATAGTCAAAAGGTTAAAACCTGGTTAAGGCTTGTTGTTAAATATATTCGGGAAAGAAAATTTGCCTTCAAAAAAACTCCACACTCTCCTTGGGAAATAAGACGCGTTATAACATCAATAAATGATCCAGATCAAACGTGCAGCCTACAAAACAATAGAGCCTACAGTAAAAAGTATCTTTGTGGTTTCTGTATTGAAATCACATCTTTTTATTAGGCAGAGCATATCAGATGTTCACTTGTAGATTGTTCATAAAGATATTATACTTTGGCATGTCCTGTATGAATTTTACTTATATATGAGAGCCACACCTCACGTTAATACGACAAATACATAAGTCGAGATGATTAGAATCAAAATCAGTAAAATGGAAAACTGATTACGCAAAATATAATTCAACAGAACAATAGAGATATGTTGTTTCATTATAGAAAATGGGCAGTTATTAGACGAATTAAATTTTCCAACTCAACCACCTACACTTAAAGTGTAAAGGCTAATAATACTATCCGGTTGCCCGAAATGAAGTAGGTAGAGTGAGGTTCGAACCTCGGGTTTAGTGGCTGAAAGTTGAACGCTTTTAGTGTTAAATCACCGTTCCACGTCAAATGAACTAATGGTCTATTTCTCATATTAATAAGTTACTTAAAAAATCTTAGTTGCTTCGCCACGTCACAATTATAACGGGAAATCGGACATAATAAACAATGATCAAAGAGAATAACCATAATCTAACATTTACATATTGTAAATAAAACAGATACAAATAATATCCATGAACGAAAGAAATACTATTTGTTTCATTTATCGCAGTGGACTCTAAAAATTCAACATACATTAGTACATTGAAATGTTTCTTTGTAAGGCGATTGACCGAACATGAAAAAACTTGTTGAAAATTTAGTAAAGTGACAAAAACTTACCATTTTTTTCATCAGGAGTTTTCTTGCTTTCTTCAATGAAATTTGTTGGAATTTCGTTATCAATAGGTAAACGAGTGCAAATAGACTTTTTAGACTGTTCAGAAGATCTAATATCACTTTTAATAGATGAACAAATGTGAAAGGGATTTGATTTTCCATTGCCTAGTGGATCGGAGAAACTCAGTGGAAGACTTTGACTTTTGGCTTCTGGTACGTTGATTAGTTCTGACCAACCCGTTTTTACAAAATCAAAATTCATCAAGGATTCATTCTGAGGAATGTCAAGAAGACTATCCAAAGCTGAATTATTCAAGATTTTTAACGAGGAAAAGCAAAATAGGCCTGTAACAGCGAGACAATGTTTCCTGTTTTACGAAGACGATAAAATAGATGTTTACTAAATTACAGCACAAAACCGAAACTATAAGCAATCTACAAATGGCCCTTTAAAACAAAAATTTCAAGTTAAAAACAAAATATATTGGACTTGTCACTACCAACAACTACATGTTCATCAACTAGTGGTGTGTTGAAACGAAATAGGCTATTAATGTGATACTTCTTCATAAGACATTTAATGAATTTAGTAATGGACGGCCGAGGCAAGAAACAAACTACTTGTTAGTAGGTGGACAAAGCGTTAGAAATTTCCATTATGTTAGTAAATTAAATATTTTCTGTGAACAATGAAATGTTATGTGAGGGGAGGTAATTTAGCGATACATTCGTTCGCCCTGATAAGCTTTAAAACCAAATAATCAGTTGAAAACCCCTTACAGTGTAAAATATCGAAAAGTTTTCTATGCCAGTCCAGAGAATATAGCTATTCTTTTTAGAACAACGTAGGATGTGTTCGGAAGCTCTATCTGTTCAAACAGGCATAATATCAACACGAAATGAGAAGCAAATGAGAGGAATTAACTTCATCTGAGATGAAAATCGACAAGATCCAATAAACTGAAATTGAATCGTATCAACCATTCAACTACAGCTCCACAGAAAGATTACAAAAACACAAAATTCCGTTCAGCAAAAAAAGGAAGAACAAACAGTAATAACCAGCATGTGCAGGGTAAACAGAGTTTAGAGAAAATAGACAAAATGAAAACACGAATGGTTAAACTGTTTATTTTGTCATAACTTTACCTAAATAGATCATATCAAAGGTCATAATTGTTCACAAATAATTGTTTCAGACTTTTTTTAAGTAACTATTATACGTAATTACCGTACAACTATTGCAAGAACTAAACAAACTAAACAATGTATATTTTAAAAAGTTACAATATCACGCTTAAATAAACTCCTTCAGTTTAAAGTACATTTATGCTAAATGCTTAGAGTACTCTAAAAGTATTTACGATTGGTATACGGAATTTTAAATTCTCACAGATGACAACATACAAATTGTAAAAGTAAACACTTCGTCAGTAACAATGTGAATTTAAATAAACCGTCGATTGGACAACTTAACACTTTTTCTAACAGTATTTAAAGTCAACACTACATTTGTTGCTAAATAGTGCAGTGTTGTTGTCTGTTTTAACTCATTTAATCTTCATATGTCCTGTACTAAGTATAGGGCCTAACTCTAGATTTGAGATAGAAGCTAGA
This sequence comes from Schistosoma mansoni, assembly GCF_000237925.1. Classification (NCBI taxonomy): domain Eukaryota; kingdom Metazoa; phylum Platyhelminthes; class Trematoda; order Strigeidida; family Schistosomatidae; genus Schistosoma; species Schistosoma mansoni. Next base: position 352,878 of record NW_017386025.1, on the reverse strand, counting down.
ATTGGAGAAAGAATTTGAACTATGTCCACATTTTATAGAATACCACTAACCAAAAATTTAGAAACATTGATAATTAATACTTCGGTAAACTTCAGCTGAGTAGTTTTATAATATTTCTGTTGGTATGTCTAGCAGTGATTTTACTCCAGGAACAGGTAGAGACATTTTTTAAAATTTACTAGTTCTGGGAATGTTGTCGTTCCTGATTCACTTTGTAGAACATGTGTTTTAATTAGTTTATTATTATTCAGCTGTTATACTATTTAAATGAAAACTTCCATGAACATACATTCATAATAATTAATTTAGGGTTTTATTATTTTTAGTCTATCCTATGAAAGTTAACGGTAAAACCAAGTTTCGGGAATCAAGTATCTACGCCATTTAGCGGAATAACATATACAAAGCAATATCAATAAATGAGATGTCTTCTCGATTAAAACTCAATGAAATATTTACAATATCTCATCTCACAATACTGGTTTTATGGTGAGGATATGAGGTTGTTATTAATGTTATTTTGAGGTCACATTTTTAAAAATGCATATGAGTTTATAGTTTATAATAAGTGATGGGGCAATACTTTATGCTACAGTATTTGTTGTAATCAACTAGTATTCCATAGACTGAACACTAGTTGGAGAAAGAACACTGACTACAACCGAGAAGTTCTGAGCCGTTGTTTTTCAAACGACTAGCATCCAGGAGGATTTACATATTATACAATCTCAGTAAATTCGAAAGTCTGACGGTAATATGTAAACTGCGAAATATTTTGTTTGACGACTAATGAACCTAGCCAGCTGACAAGGTACTGATAGGTATATCGTTGAAAATCAAAAACCCCAAATACTAAGCCAAAATGTAAGCACATCTACAATACAATAGTTCATGTGTCTTGATTTTGATTGTAGCCCATTTGGTTTATCCTTACGATTTCAAACTAGTTGGTGAAAAGCTTGAAAAACATTTCACTCATAGTAAATTTGAGGAGGCTACTTACTAAGGCTGTTTTTATTATCTACGAAACAGCATTGTTCATTAGTTTATTTTCGTTGTAAATCTGTGTTTTTCACAAATAATGCATTTTATTCAAAGAAAAACAAACAAGTAAATGATTCATAACCAACTTATAATTAACAACTTAATAACAGAAAAGAGATTTCTACAAAGATTTAACTAAACAATAAACGACGTATAAATAACTTACAAACAAACAGGATATTCAATATATGAATTGGTAAATAAAGATGTTGATTTTCTATCAGCGTTAGTAATTTCACATCGAGGGTAAGATGTAGCACAAGTTAAATGCTTAGCCAAATTAATACATCTCCATGCAGCGGTACTACTATTAGATAAACTTATGGTATCTACAACATGATTTGATTTTATAAAAGATGTATTTGAACTTTTAAAAGAATCACTGAGATAATTATTAGATTGAGATAAATACATTGAAGACGATAGTAAATCATCCCAGCTGGTAAACAGATTTTTAACAGCTTGGTTACTGATTTCATTAGAATATAAACGAGATTGAGAAATTAAATAAGGTTCTTTATATTCATTAGCAATATTTTTTATAAATGGATAACATGCGGAAGATTTCGGTAGAATTGTAGAATATGACTGACAATAAGAATTTCTGAAAGTAGAATCAAAAAAAGAAAGAAAAAAATTAAACAAATATTCAAATCCCTTCATTGAGAAATATATTTATCTCAACTAAATGAAATTAATATTTGTGGTGTAGAATGAACAAGTAAAAAGTCTCTGACATTGTTCAATACTACAATTAATTCCCATTTGATCAATAATAGAAAACAATGAAACAAAAACAGATCTTAACAAATTTCTGATGATTTATTATTAACCCTTCCAAATCATTAACACGTCCAATCAGAACATAGTAATAGCTTGCACAATTTAGAAAGTAATTCAGTTACTGATCTTGTTTTGAAGAGTTCTTAGGTATATGTTCACTGAAATAATTTATTATGTGAAACATTGGGTAATATGAGTTTTGAAATATGATAAAATAGAAAAAAACGAAGTATCATTAGTTGCTTTGTGGCTTTCATTTTTATCTCTGACTGATTACTTGTTGTAAATCATGATATCTTGAATGAATAATTTTGCATACGAATAACTGTGTTAGTTCCTTGACATATTTAGTATACCAGCCTATGGGTATGTTTCCTGACAAGTCATCAATGAGTTCCAATGCTCGATTATCAGTCCAGTTACTTTAATCATCTCTCAATAAGTTATAAATCAATTGTGATATCATGATAAAATACCATGATTGCAGTTACCAATAGGTTATGCAATGTTGATTTTGTAAATGGTGAAAATTATTGATTATTTTGAATTCAATCAAATTTTAAAAAAGTAGAATTCCAACTCTGAATATTTAAAATATCACTATATTTAACAAATTATTGAATTGTGCAAAAATATACTACGAGCCTATTTAATTTTTTAAAAAAAAAGATTTAGGCCCAATTCATTTCAACAATATACTATTTTTCTTGGAATTATCGATCATTATAATCAATGTTCCACCATTTATACAATTCAATATTATAAACTTTTAGCTTACGATACTTAAACATTGACGCAAAACACAATATGACTAAACAACACAGATATATGTGATTTAATTTACTACTATTAAAATTGTTGTATACAGAAATCTGTTTTAGATTAGATCTAATCAAAGTTAGACATTTATAAGCAAATATCCTTTGTTCTCAATTACAAGATAGTGAAGAGTAAAGCAATTGAAATACTATTATTCATAATAGAGAGAAACTAATTTCATAACTTTTGATGATGACATCTATGGAATAGATTGAGTTAACAGATAAAATAAGGTTAACATTATTCGTCAAAAAGTGACTCTTATTATTTATACAGGTTTGTCATTTATTTTATGATTCACATTTAATCTACTGTCTAATTTCAACCATTAAATTAAACATAAAAGGTAAGTTTTTAACAGAGGATATAGACATTTGTCTAGAATTTAAAAGAAAAAAACACCCCATAAAAATTTTCATTTGCCGAGTTCAAATTTAGATAAATAGTTTTCAGTCACACTTCTTTTTTTGTGTGTATAGTTTAAGTGAACCCTAATCAAATTGACTTAATGGTTTACCAAAAAATATTAAAAAAATTCTAACCAAACTCATGACTTCATAACGTGACCGAATTCGAAATTCTGTTTAATATAATTGACCCACAGTTTCAACTATATAATATAAATTTGACCTTTAAAAGTACTAAAAACATTTGTCTGATATAAATTTTAATATTGTCATTATTACAAGTAAATTGCAAACTAAAAGAAATTTTACAAAAATAAATAAATAAACGATGGAATTTCATTTATTTGAATATTTATTTATTTATTTAAATACGTAAATATCGGTACAAAGGGGCACCAAATATGTATGCGCTACACAAAACAATGAGAATGGGAAGAGAAAAGGGTTAAGAAAATAAGAGTAATGATGGGGGAAAATGAAATGTACAACCAGAAGAACTCTTTCAGTTAAGGAGGTTATAACCACTCTTTATAAAGAAAGTAAAAGAAAGTTACAGCAGGATCGCCACTAGCTTCTATTCTGAGCCATATCTGATGACGTCTCTAGCCACTGTGTCGCACCATCTCTTGGACTTCAGCCGGGGGGTCGTGAAGGACCAACAGAAACCAGCCCTTTGCAGCCTTCTTTCATACCACGACACCATGTCATACACTGACCACCTCACCACTTTTTCCAACTAATCCCAGCGTCAGGAAATATTGCACGAGGTGGAATTCTCTGAGACTGCATTCGTAGAACATGTCCAAGCCACTAGAAGGCAGTGAAAAGAACTTCCCTGGCAGAGGCTATATACGCGTCCAAAATATACTTAGATATTGAACATCTCGTTAATGTTTGTGAGATATTGAAATCAAATGATACACAAATAGTTTTATTTAGACGTAAATTTATTTTTTATCTTTAAATGAAGTAAGTAAATGAACACTTTAATAATCGAACATTCCAAATAAAACAACTCAAGTAGAAATTTCAGCTCTCAAACGTAACATCGGTTATACATTGGAGATAGAGAGTAACCTTTTACGACTGATTGATTAATGAGTAGGCATCGATGTTGTGTTTGTCAAAACCTTCTTAGTGTTGATAGAATTCTATCAACCAAGTTTTAATGTGTTCACTAGTCTAATTTACACTATTCTGAGATGTAGGATGGTGGTTTAAGATAGTTGACATGGTTTTCTGTAGACTACTTCCGACCATTATCACCTTACAGTAACTATCTTATAGCGCTACATTGATGATGAACATCTAGGTAACTCAACATGTGAATATCTTTCAAACACGAAAATAACCCAATTTTTTTATTTTAGAAAAGTACTTTAATCTAAATACGAATATTTTAAGGGAAGTATATGTTAGTGTTATTGAATATTCTTTTAGTACTGATCTCCACAAAGTTTATGTATTTATTTAACTTGCAAAAAAGTTGTAGAACGATAATCTAGTTTTCCTTGGACTCCAAAAACCCAATTAATACATATTAATATTTATGATAATAAAAAAGAAAATAAAACTGACCGATCTGAAATTCCATGTTTAAGTCCCCAAGCTTTAGAATCTAAAATTTTAAAAAATAAATGATAAAATCTCCTAATTTGTATTTACATTTTTTTCTGTAACTGAAGCAATTCAAATAATTTTACAGTATTTACTTTAAAAAAACAAACAAGGAAAAACAAAGAATGAGACTGACAAGAAAAAGTTTAAAGCGATTAATCATGAGATTTAATTTGAATACAAAACTGTTTTTTAGAAAAATACATTAGTAAACTGACCAGGACGAACTGTAATGTAGGCCAAATCATGCACCATACCCAAGGAATTCTGAACTTTACACTCCACAATTGAATCTTCAGTAATGTTATGCTCCATTTCAACAACAATCTTTAAATCATAAAAAAGAGTTATCATGAGATTTTAGTGAGCGAATACTTTTTGGACAAGATAATTATATAATATTTAGGGATGTGTACAATAATTCGATTAAGTCTTGAATATTCTTTTCATTACCTCAAAAAAATAAGAACGCATTAACACCTGATGTAGATCCCTATCTGCACCGTTTGTTTTTATATTTAAAAACTTAGAAAACTAAAATTCAATATAAAATGGGTTTTTTTTCAATTTTTAGATCATCTACGCAGTATGATCAAGTCAAGACATTACACTGCAACGAGACACTTGTCAATGAGAAAATCATATTACACTTTTCCTGAGAATACGTCTGGAAAGACATCTCAGTAGAATCAGACATTTAGCCAGAAATGAATTTACTAGAAAACAAATGTCCACTCATGTACATATTTATACACTGGTTCTAAAAGTAGTGCATTTTTTGAAGCTACAAATATGTATGAGAGAAACAGATAAGACTATAAAAACAATTTGTTTTCAAGTGAGAATGAATTCTGATAAAAAAATCGATTATACAGTATTGTAGTCTGTTTTCTGGAAATAGACACAATTCTTGCCGTCGCATTGTGGTAGAGATTTTCGTACTGAATAAATGGGACTTCTAATCAGAAATGAAAATATAATTTGAAACCGATGAAAATTAACTTCCTGGGTAGTGTAAACAATTGGGTTAGGTGTTTATTAACGAAACTGTGAAATACATTGAATAAACACAATATCTGATACTTTCAGTATGGAGTTGTGGAGATTGTTGAATTTCACTGAAATCATGAAGCAATCAACGTTACTATTGAAAACCTGGAAGTACTGGACAGCCTTCTCATCCTAGTGCAGGACTCCTTGGCAATGAGCGTCCACGACCTTGCGACCCGGGATCGAACCAAGGACCTACGGTTTCGTGCAAGAACGCCTAAACTCTGTGGTTATGTGACTCAAATCAGTTCATAATTTCAGTGAGACTCAACAAACTCCACAACCCCATACTGAAAATCACGATGTCCTGACTAGTGGCTAGCTTTGAGAGACAAGTTCCGGAGTTCTAGTGAGAAGCCGTGACTAGTGGAACTAATCCGTGTCAGGTATGAGGCAGTTACACACCAAAGACAATGGAAGATGATTGCTCAATGTCTTGGATTGATTGATGTCAGGCATTAACACCGTTGGATCCCGGCTCAGTGGTTTACACGTTAAGTGTTTACGTGCGAAGTCGAAGGGCCTGAACCCGATCACAGGACGCGGAGTCTTTAATGTACAGTGTCAAGGAGTTCCGTACAAGAATGAAACGGCCATCCAGTGCCTCAAGATTTTCAATGGTGGTCTAATTTAGATCAGTTCATGATTTTAATAAAATAATTGATAAGATGTATGTACACAAGATAAAAGTAAGTGGGAATATTATCTGGATTCAACATTGTGATTTACCTGATTGTTGAGTATCATTGTATCATCTCTCGGATCAGTCCCTCCAAAAATGCATGGGAATCTGTAGATAGACCCCCAGTCTACAGTAGTATTATGTACTGTCTCCGCAAGAAATGCTTTAACTGTTAAAAAAAATAAAAACAAGTCGAACTGCAAATAAACCTAAAAACTACGAAAGATTATGATATGTAATGAAACACATTAGAAGATCCCAAATGAGTAAGCAGAGATCAGTCTCTACTGACAACTTTAACAACCACCTTCTGTAAACAGACATCAAACTTACTGATTCACATTTCTAGCATGACAATGTATATTAACTGAGACTGTCGAGGAAAGTAATGAAACTAAGGCAGAAGCTTTCCTTAGCGGTACTTAAAATACGTGTCGTTGATGACCTAACAGTCAGATGCTTCAGTGTATGGAAAAGGTCCTTTCACATTACTTCTGAAATTTAAGCCTCCAAAACTGACAAGAATTCTCACTCTTTGTAACTTTTACAAAATAATCATTTTTGGCGAGTATAAACTCTGAGAGCAAGAAGATACTATCTGAACTGATAATCAGTGGAATAAAACTTACAATGAACTAAACAGATCACAGTTAATTTTCGAGGTGCATAACGGTCGGACATGCTAAAACCATGACTAGATCAACAAACATTGTGTATTACATTCGTTAGATTACTTATTTCACCTGGACTGAGAATAATCTTAAGACTGCGGAATTACAGGGATTAGTCAACTGTTTCCCTGTACTTGGACGTTTGGACAAACATAAATAACTAAGCTCCACGTGCGGGCATAGACACAGAAAGTATTAATCATATCGTATCCAGCTGGAATATTTCAATGCCCTGACAGTATCATACTATCATTTAACGAACTCCACGAATCAAAAAGAAAATACGTGGGAGTTTCGACAAAAAGACAGGATAAATATTACGCAGTTTATTCATGATAAATACATTAATGTCGTCAAATTAATTAATAAAAACGGATGACATTAGTTATGAAACCTTTTTTAGCTAATGATTAAAATAATGGGACTTGTAGCCTAGATTATATATACCTTTTGTTACCTGAGTGGTATACAGATTCACTATTTTCCAAAATTAAGATACGCAGAAATTCCAGTTACTGACAAAATTGATTGTTTTAAAGATGATGAAGTGGTTAAAAAATAAATTCAGATATTAAAAAGGGAATAAAGGGAGCAGAAAAAGTACTCTAAGAACTGAAAGTTCGACTATTTTACTCATTTTCTTGTATACAAACGCTCCAAGCCAGAATGTCCATTGAAGTACTGCTATCAAATGATTCTTGTTTTATATTTTGCCCCAATTCCTAACAGCCGCTGATATCTCAACAGAATAAATCGGATTACATTCATCCAATTTTTTCAGTGCATGATTAAAAATGATTCAAAAGGTGGGTTCTTATTAAAGATCTAGATTTACTAGAAAGATCATAAATGACTACCATACACGTAAACAATATTGTACAAAAGAGAAAATAATTACTTAATACTAACAGATTACTTATCAAATGATCCTGAACAAACATAAATAGCACATACCTATTGGTACGAAGTTGTACACAAAAATAAGTAATGAGTCTTGCGTGCCGTTCGGATAGGAATTGTACGAAAGACAGCTAAATATTCTATCTGCATTTTCCATTCGAATTCGAAAGTCTATACTTCCGTTAGAGTGCATAGTAACATTATGTATAGCGAATTCCATAGGTTTTTCATTGTCGAGCCACTCATAAACACGGTATTTACTGTTCCCGATTCCACATGACAAAACAACACGGTCACCTATAGGTGCCGATATCAATTTGTGTTTTGGTTTTGGTGTTTCAGCACATGAAAACGAACGGAGATATACGAACACTGAAAAAAAAGTAAGAGAAAGCAACATAGGGATAAAGTTGGAGGCAGTTGACAATTAACTTCGACTTAATTACTTGCCGTTGTGTTTTGAGTGTATGCAAAAAGTTGAAGAACTAAACATATTCAGAATTTAAAAACACTAGCCGTGAATTTTGAACGAAATGAACTGTAGTGTCGGTTGATATGTTAAGCCCACATACCTTATTCTAGCTTCTGGACAAGTCCATTTACTCATCCATCTTGAGTCACGTTTTGACCTTGTTAATTATTCACTTATCAATCCTGACTTTTTCTAATGAGCGTATGTGTGTGTACAATTTTTATCTTATCATTACATGTCTGTAATTTACTTCTATCTGACTCTAAATAATGATTAACGCTTGATAAAAGTGAGTTGGCTTATCTGCCATCTCCAATGCGTGTCATATTCGCTCCATTCCTCTGTTTTCCTGTCCGGATCAATGGGTGTACAAGATATATGTATTCAAAATCCATTATCGTATTTGACTTATTTAATTCCGTTATTCACCAACGCGGATTAAGTCATGTATTACAAACAGGGATAGACAGGATGTATATTTTGACAACAATCATTCCTACGATCTAATTGGATTCAGATCCTAGCCCCCACAAAAATGATGAGCCGCATTTTGAACACGCACCATTTCTCTACAGAACCATAAGAATGAAGGCCAAAAGTGTAACTTGAAAATTTCAATAAGCTACTTTGAGGTGAGTACTTGAAGTTTTAGAGGAAAGTCGTGACTGGTGAAGTTTGGACATATCGAGAGTGAGACAATCATCGCCTATGTCATAGGAGGATTGTGAACTGATATAAGTTGGAAGTAAATGAAATGTTGTCCAAACCCATTAATATGATGATTAGGCGCTTGAGGTAGAGCCTGAATTGTTATAACGGAACGAATGTTGTGAAAGTTGTAACTGGCTCATCGGATTATCATTAATTACAATTTTGTTCTATGATTACTGAGCAACTAGATTACTATGTATATATAATCTACATATCGTAAGCTTTCGATTGAGTCACTAATTACTGTTGTACAACTTTTATTCCTAATTTGTTCGCAGTCTATTTATAATCTCCTCTATTCAAAGCCACTTTTAGCTTGTTCATTTTTAATTATTTTTCATTATCTGGTGTGATACGGTCTGGTTTGTCTGTATATAAAACATCTGTTTAAGATAAAAAATAAAGAAGACGCTGGTTGCTGACTACTGGGCTCAAGGCTAGAGATAGAGAGAAAGTAGCAAATAGTGGAATAACAGGAGCCTAGCTGTCAGCCCAAAGCCGACAGTACTGGTCGGGCGTGTAATTGACTAATTCAGAGACACTAAGCCACATTGTAAATAATAGACCGAATTAGTAGCAATATTCTGATTGTTGATTCGGTACGTGATTTCGATCAGTGGTCACAAGATATAATATGAAGGTCCTGGGATATATTTTTGAGGGTCATGATTGTGTACTTCTGAGCCCCATACCAGAACGAAAGAAGTACTCAGAACTCCACAGTTTTTAGTGGTACTCAAAGTGAGGTCAATTTGTGACGAACACTGCTGACAAATAAAAACAATCTCCATGAAACTCTTCAAAATTTATATACTTTGTACATCAATTAAATATATGGATCAAAACGACGAAGTACAAGCAAGCATTCAATGGAGTGATAATCATAGGTATTCGGATGCTATAGTCTCAACTAACGCCCAAGAATCACCAACAGATAATAAAAAAGCTACGAACTACTGACATTAATTAATCACCTGAGGGATGTTTCTTACTACTTAGCGTCAAACATGTTAAACAAGTGATTTTTATCTTTCAAGGATAATCCACAATCTTACAAATAAAAATGGAAAATGCCTGTTATGACCTTTCAGAAAGAACACTTTCCCAGTATTATACCAAATAAGATTTTATCTATTTATTTAAACATACATTGGTATAAGGAGGCTCTCTCTCTCTCGCTATATATATATATATATATATATACCACACCGTCATTAGACTTGTGTGACGACTGGAATACTACCCGGGGGCCAAAACCAAAGCAGATGGTTTTCTTAGGCGGCCACTCCCTGAGACTTTAATCTGGAGGTCTAATCCACACGGCGTGGAGCAACGTTAGGAAATGCAGTCTAATGGTAACTGATGACTAACAATAGGTTCATACGCCATTTGTTCCTTCAGGATCCAGAAGCCCATGTACACATTTGGTTTGGATTCAGGGTTTTCCCCCAGGTGGACCCTCCATGTCCACCAACCTGATTAAAGCGCCGTAAATTCGCTTTTCGTCCTCTCGATTTCGTAAACACTCCCAACGCGAGAAGGCAATGGCTGTATAGGCGTGGCCATATGAAAGCATTTTGGAAAGGAGAGCTGACTCTCCCCACAGCACCAGGGCATTTGGGGTCATCAAATAAGAAAATCTGAACGAAAGCCTATGGATTGATTCATCACTAGAAAAGTAGGTAAGAAGTATTAACATCAAGATCTCCTTTTTAAAGTCTACACATGATTACCAGAAACAACTTAGAAGGCTTTCGGAGGCATGTATTATCTTCGTACTCTTTTTGGACAAACAGTAACAATCCGTTATGTCCATTTGAGTTTGTTGCAAATAAACGACTAGTACTTCACTTAATTTCTGTCCCAGAACTTATCAGTGGCATTTTTTCTCTGGAAATTTATTTTAACAACCAGGGTTTTTGAAATATTCTTCAGAATAGTTTCAAGTTTCTAGAAATGTTGTCAGTCGCATTGCTTTATTTACCGTTTGCTCTGAACTTTTTCTCTCTACCGTGTGTAATCATCGAGAGAAACTATTCAGCTTTCATCGGAAGTGTTTTCGTACACCAGTCAGTCACAACGTAGAACTTCGTACGTACGTACATCAGTTCGAGTTGCCATACCAAGTCAATCAGCTACAACGCAAGACCCGGCACATATATGCATCGGTCCAAGTTGCCATACCTCATTAGTACAACAAGAAGAACATCAAATTCATATAAGCAGTTACTTCAACGGTAGTAAAAAATTACTTCATATAAGGATATGATACATGGAAAAAGAATTAGTTCGTAGGAATAAAGGTATAAAGTAATTCCAATCTCACGGTTTAAAGGAAGACAAAGAGTGTATATACCTACGCCATTGTGATAAATTGTGAACCGTCACCCAGAGTCTCCAATCACTGGTTTCGATAGACGCGCGGACCCCAAGTAGTTTGCGTCTACCAACATGGCTCAGATAGGAAGTTAATGACTTTATGGATTGATGCCACGTTTTAATTTGGCCGCCCCTTACTCTCTTTGAACCATCCCCAATATTATTCAGCATTGCGCGTCGTCGTAATGGGTGTTCAGGCATATGTAGCACGTGGCCCAACCATCTCAATCGAGGTAGATTCACAACCTCATCAACTGATTTACCATCATTCCCCAATATCCTGCGTCTAACCTTACTACTACTTACCCGATGATCCCAGCAGATGCGAGCAATATTTCTAAGACATCTGTGGTCAAATACTAGTAACTTACGAGTATCTTCTACTCTTAATGGCTACGTTTCGCAGCCATAAAGTAGAACAGAACGCACTCTTGCGCAGTATACTTATCCTTTAATTGATAGACAGATATATAGCCTCCACAGATCACGTAAGTTGATAAAAGCCAAACGATCTTTTTGAATCCATGTAGAGATTTCGTCGGACACCAACCCATCAGGGCTGACCAGACGTCCAAGATAAGTGAGGTTGTCGACGTGTTCGATTATTTCATTCCCGATCCTTAGTTCAGGTGTTGACACAGGCCAGCCCTGAAGCAGCAATTTACATTAACAGGGGATGAAACGCATCCCAAACATCCTGGCATCATTACTCAGTTCTAACAGAAGACTCTGCATTTTGCCAGCGTCTTCATCAAACAGGACTATGACATCTGCGTATTCTAAGTCGATAAGTGGACCCCCTGGTAGGAGATCAATTCCTGAAAATTCAGTCGAAGAGTGTTATTTCCAGCAATAGGTCTATAATGAAGTTAAACAAAAATGGGGATAGTGGACAGCCTTGCCGGACACCACTTGAGGTTGTAAAATCAGATGGCAGTTCGCCATGAGCTCTGACTCAACTGGCACTGTTCGAGTAAAGAGCCCTCTCAAGACTTATGTACTTCTGAGGTACGCCTTTCAATGACACACACTGCCACAGAACCTCTCGGTCTACAGAGTCAAATGCTGCTTTCAAGTCAAGAAAAACTATCATTGTCGGACGCCGATAAGCATGCCTGTGTTTTAAAACCTGACTAATGGTGAATATGTGGTCGATGCAGCCACGACCAGGTCTGAAGCCAGTCTGGTTTTCTCATACTTTCAGTTCACGAGTCTTTGTTAGGCGTCCGATAATTGTTGAGGTCAGTATTTTAGACGTTATATTAGTCAAGCTACTTCCTTTTATGGTTATCACAGGATGATTTTGACCCCTTCTTATATATTGGGACAATCAGTGATTGGGACCAACCAGATGGGATAACATCCAGTTCCCAGATTTTGGCCAAAATATTAGTCAACTTAATCGCTAAAACTGGACCATCACCCTTAAAGACCTCTGTAGCCAATCCATCTGGACCAGCTTCTATTCCTCTTTTTAGATGAGCTATGGTTTTTTGAACCCGTTTCAGTGTTCCATTCAGGTTGTTTGAAAATAACGGGGGGCTGTAGAGTAGCTGGAGACCAGCTGAACTGCTCCTTGAAGTGTTCCGCCCATCGTTCTAAACATCTATACTGAGAGCAGATAAAAGTGCCATCTTTTTCGGCGATTGTGTCACTTACAATTTTCTTATTAATTCCGGTTTTTTTTATTAGTCTGAAAAGCTGTCTTGTGTTACCTATAGCCGCTGCTTTTTCCATCTCTTTCGATTTCGTTGCCCACCACTGCTCACGATCGTTTCGCAAACTTTTGGTTAACCTAGATCTTATTTGTTTTCGTTCTTCATAGTGTTCGTAGCCTAATGGGATAAGTTTACGAGTCTATCGGTGCAACAGATCTCTCAGTAATCTACTGGTTTTACACAACCTTTTAGTTCAAATCGCTAGTATATGGCGCTGTTGTTTCCACAGTTGTTCGTATATCTTTCTAGGCGACATCTGGGTCAGCCTCGTTTTCAGAACTGCCTAAGTGTGACTTCAGTTGTTCCTGGAATCTACTTTTGGCTTTTTCACCAATTAGTTCAACTTTAATGGGTTTCCTTAATGTAGCTTTTCTGTGTCCAGTGAGACGCAAGCGAGTGCATTCTTGTGTTAGAGCGCGATCAAAGCCTAAACATGTATTCCAAATCGACCGGCGGTCTTGTACAAGTGATTGATGGTAATGTGGTCCAGTTGAGTCCATCGGGAGAATTCTTACAGTGGAATCCTTGGAGATTTTATATCACATGGTTTTAAACTAAAGCTGATACATATAGGTGAATATCAATATAACTTAATTGATAAAATCTTGTATATCTAAACCTAACAAGAATCACAAAGGCAACGCGGACAAACACTCTAGATTCGAGAATCTGACTATAACAGATCACATAAATTTATACAATTGATCATTCATATGTATATAAACTTTTGCAGAGCAATCGATAAAAGTGACGTACACAAAATAATTAGTGAAAAGGTAAATGTTTAGATTTGTTTGAAGTTCTTTTACAACTTCGATGTTACTATCTCAAGCATCACAGGAATAATATGTCACCCTCAATTAAGTGAACAGATACTTACTAGTAAACATAAAGAATGTGGACCACATTATTACTGAAATATATACAGACTGTCATCATAACACAGAAATTTAACTCATCCGCGTAAAACGAGCATTATGTTAATCCGATGCACAAGTGAAACTTTCAATATCCAAGAGCTCTATGGCAAGCCACTATAAGCTAGTTTATTTATCAGGCCTCGCTTTATGATGAAAAGTAGTGGTTTTCTATTTTTAGGTTGCTTCCAATGGGAATTTTCACTAGACACTCAACCGAAGTAGTTCTAATGATATTTGTCTTCAGTCTTCAGTAATAAGAATACGAGGTCTGTCGACCTATATTAATCTTTGCAGTTTGTAACATTGTGGATGTTCACTCTCGTTTTGAATATTTAGACAGAAGGTGTTGATATTACGTGTTCTGGTAGAGAATTCCAGCAATTCATTGCTCGGTAGGAGAAACGAAACTCCAGAGGTAGATTATTTGATCTCGGTTTTCGAAATTCCTTAGAACGTCCTCTCAAGTGGTCAGTCCTAGATGGAAAGGAAAGATAGGACATATTAATACCAAAATCATCGTTCAGTATACGATGAGCCATTATTAGATCTCTCCGTAATCTGAGATAAGATAACGGAAATAAGTTGAGGTGTCACAGTCTGTCTTCATAAGATAAGCCAAATAGACATTTTACCGTTTTGGTCCCTCGTCATTGAGCGCGTTTCTGCCCCACATTTGAAACAAGAACTCGCCGCTTGAATCTCATGTTCTAAATGCGTTCTCACTAAAGTCGGGCATAATACTCTGAACATTTCTTCGTACTGAAGAGACCTACGAATCGCCCTTAATAACCTAAAGCGTCTTTGTATACGAGAATAACAGTTTCGGACTATTTTTACAATCTCTAATCAATCGTTTCTCGAACGACTGTCTGGCCTTACTTGTCAACGCTTTACAAACATTCTTAGTCTGATAATAACTGGATCTGTACTGTTCTAGGCCAGTAGAGATGAATTTATTCCAGTGCTTTCTTCCTAGAGAGAACGACCTATCCACACAGGTCTTGGTAGCATACTCTTCCAAGACCTGACTACTCGAAAACCCACTAAGCGGAGATTTTCCTCACCATTTTAACTACGGTTTTCTGGTTCAATCAGTGCCGTCTTCCTATCTTTCTATCTTCTAAAGACATATCAGGTCTTACCCGATTGTCGGTATTTTGTTGACTAAGAGCTCTTTTTTTTAACGGAAGATCACGTTGCTTCTTCGAAACTAGGATTATCCTAAAGAATCTACATGATCGGGGTTGAACATAATCAACGGTCCTCTTATTTATTCTTGTCAATTTCTTGACCTGAACTCCTTTAGGGTTATCTAGTAGGGTAATATGGATAAATTCCCCAAGCTTTTCCAAATCATGCGTTCGTCTGATTTGGAGATCAGGGTCGTTTGATTCTAGCGTATTACTTACGATAATATTCGATGAGATAAGGTTTTTCCCAGCCACGCTAGGGTGGAGTTCTGTTTTACTTTCAGACCTTGGTTATGTATTTTGCGACTCAGAGTGGCAGTTCGCCAACGACTTACTAACCAAGTGAGTCCCGCCCATAGCTTTTTTTCTCTCATTTCTTTGTCTCCGTATTGTCGTCCACTTTTTCCTTCACACAGGACAGCTACGCCGCGACTATTACAAACGATGAAGGTTTTATCCAACTCTTTAGTTCCTACTGTAAAAGCGTAAATACCCATATCAATACCAAGTGGCACTTAACTCCTCGTTAGTTTTAACGGAGATTTTACTATTTTGTCAATCACATTCTGGTGTCCAACACTTCCCGCAAAAGCAAGTACCACACTGACACATTCTTCACTGTCAGTACTCGTGTCACCAGCGCAACCATCATGATTCTTCTTAAAGGCCAAAGCTAGGAGGCCCGTAGCCTCCTAGATCGGTAAAATCTTATTCTGACAGCAAAATATAAAAAACCAATGCGAGTTAGCCTTCGAGAATCCTTTCTATGAGGTGGGACTTAAACAGGTACACATCCTGGTGAACCATACTCAACATTGGTCACACTGCACTCCTCCTGTAGTGGTATTGGCCCTAACTACTTAGACCGTACACCAACATATATTTATATTGACTTTCTAAAACAAAGTAAAAATAATACTAAAATCCACACCCACACAATATAGATTGTTTTCATATTTCTAAGCACAAGATACTTGTATTATTAATATTATTATTTCCTTTATTCTCAAATAAAAGTTTGTTACATGAGGCATGGTAGTTTGCAGGCAAGATCAAATCGTTCCAAAAGCTACAATTTTCACTGCAGCAAATTACTCAGCTGTGTTGATATTCTGTAAGAAACGAATGTAGATAGTTTTAGTAAGAAACGTAATGTCAATACCACAATTGATCATTATTATTATCCACAAACATCTTATGGCACATAAGTGTTGTTAGGAAACCATTTCGGGTTTCTTCAAAAATGCAAAAATACTCAAGTTTCAACAATGTTAGCATTACATTTGCCATGTTTGAAAAAGGAAGGAAAAGGACAATCAAATATTAGTAATAGATTAGTAATAACAAATCAGGTTCTGTGTAATTGGTAAGAATTTTGAATTGATTTTTAAGAAGGAAAGGAAGAAACTGAGGAAATAGAAATAAAGGAGACGCGGAATACGTAAATAGCTTAACACATAACAAGAATAAACAACTATGTATGCAACGCAGTGAGTAATAAAAATAAAATAAAATAAAACAAATCAATAAGTAAATAACTTATTATTGTGGTAAGATGTGGTGTTAAAATAAGTGCTTGTGCAGTCATATTTTGGAGTGATGCTATGATAATAATTATTATTATTACGGGCCTTGATTAAAGAAATAATCATACTTACCACAAAACGTAAGAGAGCACAACATCACAAAGGGAGATAGGGTAGCGTTACTGACCAGCAAACATGATGGTGGGGAGATAACTTCAATCCACCCATGTCTGTAGGGCAGACATTTTGTTTAATTACGGCTCCTTGTGTCAAGTGGGATGTCACGAACAAACGGTATTGATCCTGATTTATTGATGCGAAACACCTTTTCAAATCGTGTTTAGAACGCTGAATCGGTTTCACTTCTTACCGAATAATAATAATAAACTAGACAATTTGCTAAAAACGAAGCCTGCTCAGTACACTATAAATTCTAAAAACAAAAAATGGGCTCTACTAGCTTCGACAAAGAAGGGAGACAGCCATTTGTGTATCAGAGTACTGTTTCCAGCACTATATTTTATAACTACAGATGATCTCATACTTTCAGCTTCTTTCTGAACCATCTTCATTTATACCGTTCCTTATCGACTCATACCTTGTTCACATTTATTTTTAGCATATTAGAATGGTCTTGCTTAATAAGTAATTTAATAACAGAGAAAATTTTCAACTAAGAAACAGACTAAGTATTCATACCTTAACTATTCCTCCATGAACATTGTCTACTCTGCTTCTCGTCCATTCTTTTCCTTACGCCCTTTTTCAGCCCCCTTGAGATACACCACCGAAAACAGATACGGAGTGGATGACTCCGTCCTGCACCGTTATTAAAGCCTCAGATATTTTAGAGGGATATAAGGTTGTGGTTTCTAGAAGCCCTTAACTTCACACGGATCTGTTCTCGACTACTAGTTGCATGTCGCAATGCAACCACCATAAAGAGAGCCAATTGTGGTATTGACATTACGTTTCTTACTAAAACCATCTACATTCGTTTCTTACAGAATATCAACACAGCTGAGTAATTTGCTGCAGTGAAAATTGTAACTTTCGGAACGATTTGATCTTGCTTGCAAACTACCATGCCTCACGTAACAAACTTTCATTTGAGATTAAATTATTATTATTGTATAGAGAGTAAAATGTTAAGAAAACTAGCAACTGTTTTTTTCTTGTCTGCTTTTTTTCATCAATCGATGCCTGCCATACAGTTTTATTGTGAAAGTCTGAGTTAGCATGTTATAGGTTGTCTTAGTAGAATAGCTAATCCAGAATAAAATTAGAAACATAAGTCTGGAAGGTGAGCATAGAAGAACAGCCTCAATATCACAGATTGGTTGGCTTGTTCTCAACCATAAGGAGCCTGATACAAGCAAAGTGTTCTACCCCACAAACTTGGGTGGATTGAAGTCATCGCGCACTCAATCAATGCTTGCTGGTCAGTAACTCCACCCTCCCTTTTGTGATGTCAGTCTCATTTAAGCATTTTGTGGATTACATCATAACTCACACAATGCTCTGTGTTTCACATCCTGTTGAAAAACACCATTTCTAGAAGTACCGTTTTGCAAGCTAATCAGGCAGTTACAAATTAGGGACTGTGAGTATGGCTTGGATGCAATGTTTTCATTGACTATACTATGAAGTATAGGTTGCCAATCAGAGTATAGGCATTGAGCATGGCGTAATGTAGGATAGCTGTTTACCAAAATAGGCGGAAATGTGTGGAAATATATTATTTACAGATAAGGTAAGGAGTAGTGATGGGTAACATGTTCCATAGATGCAAGACCACTGGTAGTAGTAGGCAGTCGAATGTGCGGTTCTTTTGGCTTTTTAGAACATTAGTGAGCGTCTCTTAGCGACCAAATGTTGATAGGTCCAGTGAGTTGCCTGTCTACTTCAATTAAAAAAATTAGGGAGGGGAAAGTATCTAATACAACTACAAAGTAGGAAAATAAGGCAATTTAGTCTACATATGTCTGTGTGGGACGCGGATGTGTTCGGTTGTTCTAGATCTTTGAAAGCGAGGGCTTGATCGATAAGTCTTACAAACCTATGTAATTTATCTGCCATGTGTATTTCAGAGGAAAGACTGTCCCATATTAATGCAGACTTGATGAGGAAGAAGTTTTCCCGAGTTTTTGATCTGTATTTCTCAATTTTGTCCGTAGATACATTGTCTCGAAGGTTGTTTTCATGTGAGTCTTTGTAGAGAACTATATCGCGTGTGTAATAAACAAGGTTTTTGAAATAGAGAATCAAGTTAGACTCAAGCCTTCTTTTCCAGAGGGGTTCTAGTGCTAAGATATGGCATCGAGAACTGTAGCCAATGAGTGAGTCGTTCTTAAGTATCTTTCGAGTGAAATCTCGTTGTATCTCCTCCACCTTAAGTATATCGGATAGGCATAGGTTGGAAAATAAGAACGAGTATTATTCGGCGATAGGTCTTACACAGACGTCATAAAGAATGATTTTAGTTCCGTTTTGAAAGAAATTACGAAGAATAAAGCCAAGCAATCTCCCTATTTTAGATGCCTTAGTTGAGACATGTTCTGAGAAGTTCAGACTGTCTGAGTAATGTACGTCTAGGTCAGTTACTGATGTCAGTCTGGGCAGTGAATTTTTGCCAAGTGCTAGTTTTATGTTGAGAGACGTGTCTCCGATACATGGCCAGCCTCATTTCTCTGTGTTGAGCTCTAACCTCTAGTGTTTACACCAGTTGTCTACCATGTTGATTACATGTTGGATTGTTTACATAGTACTACGTACACCACAAATGTCAGTTTTAAAGATGACTTTTAAGTCATCAGCGTAAAGGTAGGTCTTACCAATGGTAATGCACTTGCATCTATTGTTGATGTAGATTATAAAGAGCAATGGACCTAAGACATTACCCTACACAACACCTCTGGTTATTGGTCAAGGTGTAGATGTTGTAGAGTGAATCTTAGTTATTTGGTATCTGTTTGCGAAGAAAGGCTTGATCCATTGCATTAAGGGGTTTAAGTAATTTTTTCTGGCAGTTGGTTCCTCAGTAAGTGCTATGGAACTTTATCAGTTTGGCTAGAGATTTGGCGACAGTCAATTGTGTAAATCATCAGTGTTAGCAGTCGATAATCATATGAATTGCACTCACTTTATGGACTTATGAACATTCAGCCGGCCGAAGGCATCATACAGTACACAATCTTTAAGGGTACTATGTGAGCTGTGTTGATTTCACATACTTAATTTCAAAGGGATTAATTTGTAGCTTGTGTTTGACCTAAGGCTCACAACTAGATTGTATCCACGATTGTTTCTAACTATCCATCTATAAACACGAATACGGATAACTGATCCACTAGGTAATCAGAACATTGCGTTTGTGCCAGGACTCTAACGGCTAGACTTCTGTTAAACCAATTTTTCCCACTGGTGCAATGTGACAAAACCTTATTTTATGCAAATAACAGTTCTTATACTTTTAGTTGTACAACTAAAACCTACCACATATTTGGCTTTTATATTTGATTATTATTATTGTGAGCAGAAAACCCTTGTGTTATTAATACTTTAAGCTGCTAACCACAGACTAACACCACGAATTTCAGTGTGGCTTGTTGGGACACTTTGGTGCACTAACGCATTCTTTCATTTTTTCTCATATCTTAGTAACTTACGGTCAGCAAACATCATATGAGTGTGAGTTCTGCAATCAGTAGCGCTACACATCCACGCCCTTGAACCACCATCCCTCCGAGTGCCAGACCACGCACTTGACCATTAAAATGCACCAGCTCCTAATGGACTTCCCCACAATATTTCCTTACATTGATCGATTAATGACGGCACTTATGGCAAATAGAACGTATACCATTGTAAGGAGCAAACCAACTCAGTTCCTGGGTGACTTTGAGGATTGGAGTCTTACTATAACGTACATACTTACATCAAGCCAATCAAATGATTATTCGGTAACATTCCCATTATGTCGCTGACCCTAAGAAGCCTACTCGACTCTGGTATTCTTAGTGTTTCTGTTTTTTCTCAGTTATGCGTTCTAACTTTCCTGGTTAGCGAACAATTTCTACACCCGCGGTTACGAATGCGGTTATAGAAGGCGATCACAGCAGACTCAAGGTCATAAACTTGATCGAGTTCGGTGATGAATCCAACTTCTGGCAGGTCCACACATTTACATTTTCTCAAAAAAGCAAATTTCTGTTTCCAAGCATTTCCACACTCAAGACGTCTACATTGTGTCTATTTCCTTTCAGACTAACATTCCTTTCTGGAAATCAAATGCTTAGGTGGAACCGGACATTTCTCACTCATAATTGTATATTTCCTTTTGTACCTGATTATTTTATACGAACAGTGGGGCGATTCTTCAGGTTTGACTGACTTTAGTTATCTCTTTTTTCAAAGTGGATTCTTTTTTACTTCAGGCTTGAAGGGAACTTAAGAGGAGGATGAGTAAAGACCTTATAGCCGGATAGAGCATGTGAAAATCGTACCTTACGAACATGGTATTGGGTAGCCTGCTTGCAGCACTCTCTTGGATATTCTTGCTTCATTTTCTTGCCCTACATTTTCTTACGTGCTCTGATTCTCATACAGAAGACACATCCAGCAAGTCATAAACGATAATTTGTGGAAGAAGGTAACTGCTGCAAGATGACATCCATGGAGCATTGCTGATTACTGATAGGGCGTTGGTCGTCATTATTTGAAAGTCGAACATCAAATAAGCTAGTGATTATCCTTCAGAATGAGGAAAAGCAGAACCGACACGTTTTTTTGGGTGAGTTGATCAAACCGACATTCTTATGGAAGTTGATCCCAGGGGGAAGCTAATGTAACAACTTAGGTTGATTGGTTAAGAGCTGACTTCAAACATCTAAGTAAGTATCAGAATTTTAGAGCTTAATTTACCACTCACTTCCTTATTTTGTATAGGGATTATATTTCCTATTATTTTACATTTGATGTTGGAAATCTTTATGTGTTTAAGAAAGAAAACCTCGCGTCCCACACCACCCTTTTTGGATTTTAAAATAAATACCGATTCACTTCCAGTCTGATTTCTTTTTTTGGTAGAACTTTGGGTTCTCGCCAGCACGACAGTCTCATTAGGACGGCACTAATCAGTTAAGATCCAGTTAAAAGCCGTTTACATTCTGTTAGACTACCAGCACTCATCAAGATGAGTTGGTGTGGGAAGTGACGCCTTCCATTCAACTCCACCTATGATTCTTCAGATTGTAGCCTGAGTATGATTAGAGAGAAATTTAATCACCAGTCAGATGACCACGAGAAAGCCAGTTCGGCAGATATTGTGGAGCCAGCCGAATATTTGGATGCTCGGTTCTTGTGTCTAAGAGGAGATAGTGGTCACCCATGTAGCCGATGGTAGCTCGTTGGCCACAGGTCAGATAATGGTGACTGTTTCCCTTAAATTAGAATAAAAGACCGCTGATTTCGGGTCAAAGTCAGCTTCCATAACAGTGATTCATGACATGTTCGCACACAGGACTGTCGTTTGTTTAAGGTGTCTATTTGAACTGTGATCTTGTCTTGATTCGTGCTGATTTCATATTGGTTTATGTATCAGTGTCTAACGAGTTTGTCGCTCTAGAGGCACTAATGTAAGCTACATAATTATGGTTTTAGCTACAATCACGTGTCAATTTCAGCTACGTTTAAGCGCAGCTACTAATTCGCTGGTTGATGGCGTGGATGAGCACAGAGGGTTTGTTACGAATACCACACCTCATGTAGCTTTATGAAACGTCCTGTTATAATATCTTGGGTTTCTTCAGTCTCCGTCAGACTATTTGAGGGGTGTCAGTCTTCCACAACAGATAAAAATTTCGATAAGAAACAGGTACTTAAATAACAAAATTTCACAAGGTATTCGTCACACTTTTTTCTTGTCCGCTTATTCTTTTTTGACGAAACATTTTATCCCTTTTATTTTTTCACAAAAGCCCAGACAATTTTTGCAGAATATGCAATTTTGGGTTTCAAATTGTCTCACTTATAACATGAAGCAAATAGGTAAGTAGGCTGGATAATACTGAGAACGACATAATAATTTGGCTTGAAGACGGAGTCATTTCATTAACTCCACGTCTTTTCCGTACCGTGGTTAAAGTAGTGAGGAGATGAACCAAATCCGACGACGTATTAGTTTTGAGAAACCTAAAAGAGATATAAATTACGTTCAGACAATTGTTAATCCTAAGAGTGCAGCGAAAAAAGTTAGTAGAATCAGATCGGACAAAAAGACACTCATTGACTGAGATTTTCGGCATAGTGGCAATGGATGGCTTGAAGCCTTTGAGAAAAATCTTGTTCACTGAAAGAGACACGGAATGTGGCAGCTTACTTCAATCTCCAAAACATAAACTGATAGAAGCCTGTAATTTGTTGTCTAATACATCCTCATGTCTACACTAATTTGAATCGTTCATAGTTACAGTGTCAAAGAAGGTGTGGCTTATCAGCCATTAGATGTAATATGAAACGAAGATAATAATAATATATTTCTACAAAGGCAGGTACACGTAGCTTTTACAGGCATGATCTACAAGTTACAACATTTACTGGTTGACAGTATGCATTCCAAGCAGGGTTGTTAAGTAAATATTATCTGTAAAAGTGAATAGCAGTTCATTCGTTCATATATACTGTGTAGTCCTCGAAATGTTTTCCAAAGGGGCATCGCGTCCACATTACACACCAGACCCAATCTCGACAAAATTGTGTTGGGATTTTTGTCGTGCTAAGTATTTATGCAATGCAACTTTTTAAGTTTATAGTTGTTGTAAAGTAGACTTGTGGAGCGCTTGGTGTGAACTATGACTCTGAGTACATGACCTTGGGAAAGCGCGTACGCTGAATTTGTTCCAGACGTCAGAAGTTCATAGCTTACCCTCAGAGCAAGATGTCACGATTCTTAAGATGGAAACTTGTCAAGGGAAGAAATAAGGCATGGTATTTGTTTATGATTAACGAACAATCTGAGCTTTCGAGGTTACACAGTTTCACAATTGATATATAGCAGAGAATGAAGTATTTTTAGCCCCAATTTATCACCATTATGCTGACCTACATTTTGTTACTTGGTCTAAACGTAGAGGATGGTCTAACAAAGCAAATATAATTCTGTCAGACTGAATTAAGCCCTTTAAATAGAGTATGAAGCGTTTTTGAGTCAATCGCGTTAAGCTGTAACGAAGCACAAACTTGGTAACTCATTTGAGAGGTTATAATGTGGAAGAAAAACAAACAAACAATTTATACCAAAGTTTAGAAACACCCCAACAGTACTTTCAGCAGTATACAGTCAAAGGTTTCTGTGGTACAAAATCGCTTACCAAATAGTAAAAGGGTCACCAAAAAAGTTCAAATTGCGTGAGAGTTTATAAGTGTATAACCAACAAAATAAGGTCAAATGCTTATCTACAAAGGTCCGGACAACCATTCCCGGCAGTCACTCAATCAACAGTAAGCTGCTCCACTCATGACCTTGAGTTTAATCAAACAAAATAGCTGTTAGTAGTTCTACATCAACTAAAATTTGTGAAACAGGTGCGTTGTAAGCTCGATTATGTGTCAGCAGCTAGTAAGAGAAAACACGAGTATGGTAGGCAGTTCATTTATTAGATGGGCAGTAAACAGCATATTGATCGCAATGTACAAGGAGGTCCGACACGACAAATTCATCGAAATTTCACAGCTAATAAAAATTACTTCAAAAATATGTGAGTGATCAGAAAAATTATTTCTAATTTAGGTTCAAATTAGCCACACATACAAGAGGAAAGCAACCCATTTTTATGGAATTGGGACAGTTGCTCAAAATAGCTAAATAACACTTCTTATGTTTCGGCGTGTTTCACTTCATCAGTTAGTCATTGTGACTAAAGATGAAAGCTCATAAACCAAGGGCCATCTCCATTTTGTCAACAGCCATCCGAACTGCTTGAACTAGTAAACTGTCACAAGATGTATATTCAATATTTTCTTAAATTCGGGAGAATAATCATCTGTTTTTCTGTGTTTTGTAAGATGGCGATATTAAGCACTTTCCTCCACCTAATGTGGTCTCTCAGTTTATCCGACTTAATGCTGAAAGCATCAACGTATGGAACTCCAATCACGTGCTAAGGAAGTTAATCCCATCTGTTGATGATTCACTGAGAAAGTCGATAGTCAGCTGACAAGCAATTTATTCTAGGCTTGTAGACATTTTTGGAAGACAAAAAAATGAGGGCATATCGGATGCTAATTTATCACTTAGTAATTAAAACTGTGATCAAGTCAACTCTGGTTCTCCTATATAACAATGGAAATAGGTTTAGTTTAGCCAGTCGAGTATCATACAGGAGCTTTGCTATTCCGGGAATCAGCCTAGTTGTAGCTCCTTGGATCTTTCTCAAAAGCTCCATATCTTGTCGTCGTTAGCATATAACAAGGCCTCAAAACTGCACCTTGCGGCACCCCGCCAAGTATGGTTTCCCAGCTAGATAAATTTCAGTTCACCCTTACTCTTTGTTGACGCCCAACTAGGAAGTCCTTCATCGACAGTAGTAAATCGCCTCCAATAATGATATCACTCAACTTATATAACAGCTGGTTGTGAGGAATTTTGTCAAAAGCTTTGTTGTATTTAACGTAGGCCATATCTTTAAGAGAGCACTAACTTTCGCCGGCTACTAATAAGTTAGTGAGACATGACTAACTTGCTCTAAAGTCATTCTGCTTTTCAGAAAGAATTCTGTTTTCGTCGAGACACTTAAGCATTTACCCGGAAATCTCCTCGAAAATTCTGACGACCACGCTAGTTAGGTTTAAGAGTCGATGGTTCTCAGGTTTGTGTATCGTGCTTGTTTTGAAGATAGAACTTAGTGTAGTATTCTTACAGTCTTTTGGTAATCGACCTTGGGTTGCAGATAGATTGAAACATTTGTATGAAAGGTCTGCGACACAATTTGCTAATTCTCTTAGTAACATAGGATTCATTTTATCGTATATCATGAACTTCCTTATATCAAGCTCATTTGACAGACCAAAGACATCGAGTTCTTTAATAGTCATAGTGTCCAGTGTGTGTAGCGAAGTTTGTATGAAATGAATTGGGAGGCATCTCTACGGTATGTAAGTAGCTAAAGTAATTTGAGAATATCCGATCTTTAAAATAATTGATCTCCGCTAGTGATGCAGTATTACTGTCACCCCATAACGCTGGAATATTTATTAGTCCTTTGACCTATGTGTGGGCATGAGCGTTTGGGATATTCTGTGGATTCCTTGACAAGTTTTACTTCGTAAAACTTTCCAGATCTGTGGAGGGTTGAGGTTAAAATATTTCAGGCTTCTTCATACTGGGATCTTGTCTCATCATTACCCATCAACCTAAATATCTCCGACGTTATTCTTCTCTTATGGAGAAGATTGAAGACCTCCTTACCGAACCGCGATGGAAATTTTCTCGTCTTTTGGTGCAGTCCAAAGGGTGTTGGGCTCAGTGACTTTTATGTACAAATTTCTGAATACATCTCATACCGTTTTAATCGGTAATTCTTATTCTGTTGTCTAATATACTGAGAATGCTGGATGTATATTTTGTATATTTGCATCCCAGACGTTTGGTCTGGCTTGGGCTGACACATCCTTGTTAGTGATGACTATACGGAAATCAAAGATTGGAGCTGCATGGTCAGTTTTGCATGGGGGTGGCATATAACGGAGGCTTGTCAGGTCATCCTCATAATGGGTCAATATGAGATCTAGTAAGTATGATCTGGAATCCGGATCTCACCTAGTTGCTCCATTCACGTGTGATAACTATATCAACTAGTTTCTTCCAGGAAGAATTTTCTGACAACTCAGTCCTCAGATTTTTCCAGTCAACCGTAGATGAAATTAAATCTCTTAAGTTTAGACATCGACCACTTGATGAGTAAGCCTTGAAGCGGTTTACGGAGACATCATTCACCCCCACAGTTCGGACTGTGGTAGATCTGACCAATCAGCCGCTCTTGTACTTTGCAACTCAAGTGGCAACTAACTATTTCACACATCCCACTTTCATGGGATGCGTTATCAGTGACGCTAAATGGGATGGCATTTCTAATGAAAAGAGCTACTCCTCCTTTACGCTTATGGATTAATGTACAACTTTCAAAATCAAGTTCCGTACCATCTGGGGACTACATCAACCAAGTTTCCGTGACCGCGATTTCATCCGGCTTGGTAGAGTCTGTCTGTACATCTAGCTCCCAATGCTTGCTGAGCAAGCTCCGGGCATTTGTCTATTCAAACGGCTTTGTGATACATACAGAGTGGCTCGGGCCACATTCTCTTTCGAAGCCTTACTACCTGAAAAGTTACAGTTTCAAGGTCTTTCAGGGCAGCATCTAACCTTGCATTTCTTTCTTTCGGCTCATCATCCTTTTATACAATTTGAGAGCGGCAAGTCTTTACGGACAAAAACTCCTGACCATTTCAGTTCGTTTCCATTCTGTAGTATTACGTTCCTGTTATTAGATCTAGATACTACTTTCTGCAGCCTGGTTTAATTCTCTTTCAAGCCCACTTGGTTATGAAGGTGCCACAGATGTTGTAATTTGACAACACTTTACCAGTAAAACCTATCATTGAATTGCGCCCACCCAGTGAAATCAAAAGTCAGAAGCGAGGAGGTTGGAAGATATATTTGATAGATTATCCATATATCGAGGAGTGACTGATGTAAGCTGGCTAGTGAACGCAGGAGATGTTGAGCACGCCTTTCAGACTGATCTGATGCGGATGCATGATTGAGCGCTTTTAGCTAGGGTGGTCAGCATCCAATGTCGAACACTTACAGAGCTATTGAATTTGGGGGTTTATTTATCGCGACAGTTGCCTGGTCTGTAAACCGTTAGCAGGGCATTATCTGGTTCAGCAGCTGTTTTGTCAACTTAATGTCGTGCTTAAAACGAGTTCTGGGCTTCCACTCTTTTTGACTCGATAAAAGACTACTGATGTCACTGTTATCAGTCTTCAACTTCTCAGCTACTGTTTGATGGGCTGGCCTTCCTTTAGCAGCCTCAGGTTGTTTCTTATTCTTGATCCATATCCATTCATCAACTTTCATTGAATATCCAGTCACAGTCGCGTAACATGCACAGTGCTATCCTGGATGATTGTTGATGATTCGGGTAGTCAGGTTGTCGTTTTTCCTGATAGAAACAGGCCTAACACTGACATTAGGCTTTCTAGGCGTTTCCTCCCCGCTACCATCTGGAGGGTGGGGAAAGAAGATCCGTGCAAACTTCGTGCTACCATCATTCGCACTCAACGCACTCCATGCCACTTTCCACAGGGTATCAACAGCCTGAGCGTTGGGAATTGATTTTTTCGCACTGTCCAGTAATCAATCAGAGGTTTTCAAAAGAAAATAGACGCAAAAACACTCAAAGTTGAGAGGAACTGATGACCAGAAAAGGCGAAAAACTATAAATTTTTAGGCCCAAAGTTGCAGACAAATATAAAAAGAACCATTTGAACTACAATAAAATGGGCTCAACAAGGTGAAATACCACTGTCCCTTTTAGATAGCTCGTAGAGAACAACTCTGACTACGTCGAATACAAAACTTTTTTGAGTTTGCCGCCTTTGTGAGAATGCGTTAGTTTTAGAGGTCGATGGACCAATCATTTTGCAACCTTTTGACCTTCAAAAGCTCAGTCACCTCCATCATGAGTGCATGACCTTGCTACTTAATCCACGTATCTGTAGATAACCATTGTGGCGATCAACGGTTGGTGGCCTACAGATTTGTTTTCATGTTACATTAATGCGAATTACACATCTGGGGTCCAGGCTTTCCTAACGGCTGCTGTCAATTTGTGTACTACTTTTAAGATAGTTACTGATTTTAATGGGGTACTGTTTTTCATTTGACCAGGATATGGCTACACATTGTCTTTGTAATGATTCCTGGAGTTATTGATCTGATTTTTCTGCGCTTCGTTATCCCCTTTGTATTGTTCATAGTTACCGTCGTGCGGTACAATGGGTTTTCTTTCACTTATTTATTGTTTCTGCTCGCTTGCCCATTGCTTGCTCGTCCGAAGTGTCCCAGATCTACAAGTAAGCTTGAAGTAGTTATCATATTTTCGTAGCTAAAGTCCAGGTTTATCTCATCTTACTCATAACGTTAAGTTGTATTTTCACTTTGTCTCACCCAACGCTGCATATAGTTCTGACTGTTGCTCCACCGTATGAAAATGCACTTCGCACATGTAAGTCATTTAATCCTACTTCCAAAGTTATTCATATAGGTGAAGAAGCATCGATTGCTGCTCAGATTGGCGTCCAAAGACTTGAGGGGATGCTTCCCTACCGTGCAATGCGACTTGTGTTACCAGATATCTTCATATTGTCAGTTGCAGTTGCTTCGTTGGTCTATTTCAGTAGAAGACGCCGAGTTCCTTCTGCACTTTTGTCGTCAACTAATGCTTTATCGGCTGTCGAAAACAGCATTGTATCTCATAATAGTGACGAATCGGAACATAACCCTAAACCTTCGTAAGTTAAATTTGCTCACCACAATATAATACACATCAAAACGTTTAGTGTTGCGAAAAACAAACAGCTGGACCGAACTTACTTTAATTTTACCAGGCTGTGGAACGAAAACCAAAAAAGACTGTGGCGTGCTTGGGCTATGGATTCGTTACGTATGCTAATAACAGTACTACTTGTGTGTTTTGCTGGAATAACCTCACCTTCGTTGCCATCTTGCGTTTATCTTTTATCTTTCCTCTCTATATGTACATATTGGGCCTGCCGAAATAAAGTCAGCTCAACGCCATTTGCTTCTTTACGCATTTTCCTCTTGGTGTACAGCGGTTTACATGTTTGTTTGTACTACCTATATCAGTTTCCTTTCTTCCAAGCATTCTGCAAGGATGGAAGTTTTTTAGCACGGTAAGATATAAACTAGTTCCTTCTACATTAAATTGCACACCTCATGTAACACTTCACTACATTTAGTAATCTGTTTTATATTGACTGACTAGCTATATGAATCGAGTAACAATTGTTTTAGATGTATCAAGCTTAGATAATCACCATTGCTGTTATTGTAGTAGAAAGATGTGGTTTCCCGTTTATTTGAGCTCTTTTGACTGACTCCCACTAATTGTAGTAAATCATTCTTCGCATGAAGAAATTGGTGCTTAATTAGCTGTCCGATTGCGTACATGCATGTAAATGATCAAAGTAAATGCCGAATGAAGTATTAGTTTCAACACTAACACATGACACATCAAGTATTTGTGCGGAAATCCACAGTGGCTTTGGTAGAATGGTGACTCCAGTTAATAGTATGACCAAAAAGTTTCATCTTTGTTTACATCTTTCTGCCTACGTAGAAAAATTACTATAAAATCACTACTTACTTGTTTCCTGAGTCTTGCCTAATAAAACCCCACATCATAAGGTTGTATAATCCTTAGGGCTTTATCCGTGAGATCATAACTAACCAACCGTTTTTAGTCTCAGATAATGAGTGTAAGACACATCGTTTGCAAGGTTTGTTGAAGTTGTGACCAGATCTGCTTACCATCCGACCTACGTCAGTGTGTGATTGTTGAATAAGACTAGCTTGGATAACACTGAATGGTTCTGTTAGGTATCAGTGTAGACGGTAGCGACTAAAGACAGTTTAACATATCATAAACCTAACTAGAAGTAGATTTGTAAGTGACATGGATTTCTAGAATGGAGTGAGGGAGTTCACATTCGAGGATAAAACAGTACGTGACTGCAAATCAGTATGCAGTACTCTTGTCTTTAGTTAGAAAATTCATTTGGTTGATTTTATTAAACACCGCTTATATTATTTTGAAATATGATCATTATCAGGATTTGGATACTGTATGGTTTCTTGAGAGATTAGGTTGAATGGTTGTACAGTTTAAGTGGTATTGGTCCGGTGGTAGGAAATGCGTTCCTATGTGAACAGTCAAAAACTAAAATTACTCAAGATAACAACAGGTATCTTACTATAAACAGTAGAGTTTGACTAAGTGATGTATGTGGAGTAATAGACTTCTAAAATCAAACTACATAAATAGCAAAACGTATCGGTTACGGGTTTATTTCTACCCTAAAGTTGTCTCCGTATATCTTATCCATAATTTCTAGCTAACATTCTGCACGCATTTGCGTCTTTTTTTTATCACACTAAGCCAGTAATTTAAGTCGCTATCTATTCCTTCTCGATTTTTAGTTGGTTTAAATGGTTACAATCCCCAAACCATCAATTGTTTGTAGCATTATTTATTTATTCGAACATAAATATTAGTACAATGGGGCACCAAACACATGCTCCACACAATAACAGTATGGTTGTGAAAGGATAATGTAAGGTGTGCATAAAAAAACAGCGAACAGAAATTAGTATATGAGAGTGAAATAATAATAGTGATAATACTAATAAAAATGGAGAAACATTTCAGTTAGGCGCAACCTAAATAACAAAAACAGATATGCAAAGTGGGGATCAACACCTTTTTATCTGTTTTACATTTCACATCAGAACAAGGAGAAAAAGTCAGCAAAATAGGAAGCGAATGAGCGAACATAGCAATAATGACTAGTTCAATTATCACAAACCGGTTTATATGATTTATAGTTATTCCGTCGCTCTTAAAACTGGAGAAACTTCAGTATTAAGGCTTAACTGTAATTTCCGTACGTTACTGCATGTTTTCTGAGTATTAGTTCTTTAAGTGGTATCTACATTTCAAAATACCACTCGCTTAATGTATAATTTTATCTCTTTGATTATAGGTTACTTGGTTTATACCATATTATGCACACCTCATGTAAAAAACCCGGCGAAATTATATTCCCAAGTAGTTTTCGTGTTGTAGATTGTCTGGCTCCACCTATTACAATGTTACTGTACTATGTCTTGGTGCTAGAAACTCGACGCTGGTTAGATTCACATTTTAGCGTTTCTTCACAACCGGTAAGCCTTCGTAACTTCTTATAAGACTATTCATAATCCTTGTAAAGTATTTATCAATTATAGGTGATGAGTATATGAAGTAGCTCTACAACCATCTAGGCTTTTCATAACTGTCTATGAATTACACATTTTTTGCATGTGACGTAACACACCTAGTTAGTTTGAATCAAATGAAGCACCATGATTACATTTCTCTTTCGTCAGTCTAAATATTGTTTAATTTTTTTTAGCAAGTGACCATGCACTCTTACTACCATACACAACTCGACGTTATATTTGGCCAAATTACTTCTGCTGTTCTACTACTTGGTTCAAGTACAACAGCCATTCATAATATTTTTAAAAAATATAATAGTTCTAGGATGTGTGAACTGCTAGAATTTCTAGTTTATTATTAACCATTGGTTAGATACAAATGGCTATATGGCTGAAAATTTTCTTTATAACATAACTACAAATTACCATTTGTACCAGATTGTTAATATGATATTTATTCAACGAAATTCAAGTGAAAGTACATTTTAAACATCAATAATTTATCTCACAATTGTTCTGATACTTGAAAAATTGATAATTTAACTTTTAATTATTGCTTGTAATGAAACAGTTTCCTTGTTTGATTTCATAGCTATTTCGGAACAATATTAAGGATTCTACATTCCAAAGTGAAGTACCACCTAACTGTCATGATGAGAATGTAAGTTAATTTCACACTGTTATATCTCAAATATGCGACATTGATATCAAATATTTTCAAGCTACACATTGAACCAAGTTTTTCCATCTTCAGATTTTACTGATTTACGATAGTCTTATTTAATTGGATACATTTGAACTTTTTTCTAAATAAGTCGCTACGTAGTCTTGTAAAACTCAGTAAGAAACATCACAACCCGTTATGGATCGGATTTCGTTTTTAAAATGGCAACTACATGAAATATTACTCCTTTTTTAATGTAGTGTAAGGCAAGCATTTTGATTTTTGGTTGGATTCTTACCAGATCAATTTATATATTCGGGGGGACTTCGTAAATGTAATAAAGGTTTTTTGCTTGTAATGATTTATGCCATCCTATTTATCTAAAGCTTACGATATTTCTAAGTATTTGCTTTTTGTTCTCTATCTCTGTACCAGATGGTTAAAGTATATTATAGAAAATCGAATTATTCACGTTTTACAAGTATTATTTAAGGCATCCCAGTTTTCAACCACGATTAGTAATTGTTGGCATAATTATAACGGTTAGTAACTACTAAATTTTCAGTAACCCCTACCATTGTGTTACTCTCTTCATGCACTAAAAAACACAAATGGATAAATCTTTTAGGTGAATATATGAATCTTCTTTATATGTTTCTCTCAATTTAAATCCGAATAACATTGTGAATTTGGAATAAGTGGTACTACGTTTCCAGAAATTACTGGACTGTATTCATATCAGTGGCGTATACAGCCACTGCCAAGGAAGCTCTACTCACTGCCTTCCCGTGGTGGGGGTGTTGTTTGCGGAAATGAGAGGACAAAAAGCGAATTTACGCCAATTTAACCGGGTTGGTGGACATGGAGGGTCCACCTGGGGGAAAACCCTGAATCCAAACCAAATGTGTACATGGGCTTCTGGATCCTGAAGGAACAAATGGCGTATGAACCTATTGTTAGTCATCAGTTACCATTAGACTGCATTTCCTAACGTTGCTCCACGCCGTGTGGATTAGACCTCCAGGTTAAAGTCTCAGGGAGTGGCCGCCTAAGAAAACCATCTGCTTTGGTTTTGGCCCCCGGGTAGTATTCCAGTCGTCACACAAGTCTAATGACGGTGTGGTGTATATATATATATATATATATATATATATATATATATATGATATATTTGGAGAAATTATCCCTGTATTCTTCGTGATCCAGAAATCGGTTGAAGCCTTGTATTCAATCTGGTATCAAGGGTGAGACTCGCCTTATTTTTTGAAGCGATCCGATTATAGATTCAAGTATTTTGCATGCATCGATTCGAGCCACATAGCAGATGTGCTTTGGTGTATGTTATTTTATTTTATTACCGTATTGGTCATTTATCGATATAAGTATAAACCTTTGCTTTTATACTAGGTGGGTGTTGTGAATAATATACCAACTACTAGAGAGTCAGTATCTCGGGAAAACTTACTTAATCCTGCAGTTACTTTCTCAGATTCATGCTCATCTACCAATTTGACAACCACAGTTTCTGCTCTGCCTACTGACTGTGGGAATGAAAACATAACATGTAAAGATCAATCTTATGCGGATATTAATAACTCGGAGTTGCATCCTGACCAGAATCTCGCTCAGAAATGTAGTCCTTCAAAACAATGTACGACCATGGATCAAAAAGAAGAATCTTTATCTCTTGGTATAAGTCATATTAGAGGGGAAGTGTCAACAGATTGCACAAGCCACGTTCCAAAATCCCTTTCGCACCAGGTTACTGTACTACATCTGGAACCAGAAAATAATTCTAATGAACAATTTTTATCGCCTCCTGTAGAACCTCATTTTGATGCTTTATTTGGCCTTACTCCTCCTTTTGCCACATACATGTATGGATGGTCTGGAAATAATGTTACTACAGAACGTCCATTTCTGCTCAGTTTGCACTATTCAGCAATCAAGAATAGTTATATTCTCACGCTTATTGCAATGATGGTAAACCTTCTTTTTACTTGTTTGTATGTCTGTTCAACAAAATGTTTGACAATCTTTGTAAATGTTTTCTATGAAGTTCTTTACGATTTTGCAAACTTGTTAGTAAATCTGCAGTCCTCTTCTACAGTTTCGTCTAATTAGGGTACTTAGAACAATTTATCTTGACAGTTGAAAAAAAGTACAGTTTCCCACTATGGAGTGCGTCGCCACAGCGAAGCGGAGACAGAAAACAAATGAAAGTAAAAAGCTATTAAAACAAAAAAGACCTCATCGAAGGGATTATACAATGTTAAATGTGTGGAGGGAGCGTGTTTTGTCAGTGTAACGCTATTATTTTGAGGGGGGTTACCCTATGTTCAGTATGTAGACAAAGACTATACTGTAGATTTGGTGCCATAACGTAATTCTTTTACTATTTGTTTGTTACCTGGTCCTCTTAAACATGCAAAACTTTGGCGTAAAATACTTTGCTTTGTGATGTGAATTCTCTTCGTAAGTTAGAGATCTTTATAGTTTTATGTTTAGTAGTTAAGTTGTCAGGTAGATTTTTACGATTAATCACCATTTATCCTTTCAAAAGGCTTAGGTTGATAGCTTTCATTCAATTCTAAAGTAACTCACAGAAATTTACGTGGCATATAATTTAGTTATCTTGTTCCGAGTTCTTTGAATAAATAGGTCATAGAAACAAAATTTTTGTTGACAAGGTATTTGACTACAAATCACTGTCCAAGGTACATCAATTTGTGTTGGTAAGCGAATGACTGATATCCACTCAACTTGGCGTCTTGGTGCATCAAACGAAACAGCACTTTCAAACTCCATGATACCTTCTTACTGTTGGTCTACTTTTGTTCTACTACTTATGTGTTTGGTTATTCAATTTTCTGTATAGAATAGCTTTCGTGAGCACATGCTCATTTCTATAGATCATTAATTTTCTTTTACCTGATTGTGATGTATAAGAGTTTTCTGTTTTTTTATCCGTAGGCTTGGGCTGTTGTTTATCGCAGTTGGCTTTCATTCATTCTGCTTTTATCTGCGTGCATCCTATGGATTGTTCCCAAATCTAGAGCTGCATGTTTATATTCTAGTCCTTTGATTGTCCTCTATGCTATTGTTCTAATTCTAATACAGTATATCTATGGATTAAATTTGAACTCCGACGAACTACCGCAAGCAGTGACACCCGATGGTATTCAACTATCTGAATTGGGAATGCAGAGATCAGATCACTGTGTTGGCGCTCTTGCTCTTCAGGTAATATTTATTTTCAAAGGAACTTTTAAGAATATACAGTTTACTTTATTTAAGCCGCTTATTAACCTCGATTGTAAAGTGCCATACAAACTTTCTGCTCTCATGTTAAGGCTTCATCGTTTGTCAGCTCAATAAAGGTGCGAATTTCTGAAGTAGATCTGTTGGTATGTCAACCACTTCACTTAAAATATTTCAATCGTGTGTGCAGACTGATCGTGAAACATGTATTTGAATTTAGAAATACAAAATTATATTTTATTTATCACAAGTATATTTTACTTACGCTATCAGATGGATTTTAAGTAGGAAATTATTTCCCAGGCAGTCTCCATGTGTAGTGAGTAAAAATACATTATACACACTAGTTGAACATCAACCATTCGGATTACTTCAGGTCACAGATCTCAGGTTAGCAACTTTCAGCAAAAGAATTTTTGTCTTGAGTAGTAAGCCAGCATCATAATTATACGTGCTTCTATATCAAGTGGAATGCTAGCAGCAAATTCATACCTCGTAGACCAAGCCTAAAATAAAGGTGATCATCTTCCTCTTACCAGTATCTTGTCTAGTTTAGTTTGAAAACAGAAGTAGAAGTAGGTATGTTATCAGTCATTCATACTGCAGATATAACATATTTATGATATAACTATAACTAAGATACACAGACAAAGCATTATTTGTTACAGTCAGTTGTCTCATATTTATCAATTCAATATCAGGAGACGTTTGGTTTTCTCACAAAGTTACCTTAGTAAACTAAATAAATTATTACGGTAAAACGAAAATAGATGGGCATTTTATTCATCAGTCTGTCCAAAAATTACTAATGTTGATATTGATGCTTGAAATTTCCTGACTCAATGTCAACTTGAATAAAATGTAAGTAAAATATTGTTTGTTTCAGCTAGTTGGTCAGAAAATTTATCATTAGGACACTAATCTAGCACGAAAACGTTTTAATATAAGCTGTTTTCCCCGTTAGTTTTTTCAAAATGTTACTAAGATTTATAAAAAAAGTATCTATGACCATGTAGGTACTGTCTAGAAAATTATTATAATGATGGCACTGTAAACAGCAGCCTGTTTAAACATCTGGGCTACCTGTTCCTGTCATCTAGATATTTCAACAAGTTATCTAATTTTGTTCATTTTAATACATCATTATGCCTATTAATCGCGCAACCTATTCAGGTGCGTTTCTGAAAAGTGTAAGACCTTTCGCTGTAAAGGCTACAGAAGGCCTAATCAGAGATACCGTGGTTGCTTGCAATATGTAGCGAGAAGAATGTACATTATCCAGATGTCGATTGACTGGGCTGCTAACTTCTAACTGGAGATCACTCAATATTTATCGTCAGGAAGGACGAAGAAATAAGAAACGGAAACTTGTTGAAGTACTTTGTGCTGAGAATTCTATATTGTACCGAAAATATAATATTGAATAAAGCTAATAATAATAATAACAATAATAATAATAACGGAGCTCATATTAGATTGACATCTGAGCCCCAAAATACCTTGTGATGTATATTTTCAGCTAAAACTATTCATGGACTTATCCAGTCTTGTAAACTCTTCATGGTAGACCAATTATATCAAGAGTAATCGCATATTCGAGTCAGTTCTGTTGTCTTAACAATAAAGAAAATGAAGAAAAATTCAGCCGTTGTGATGTGTTTGTGGAGTGTGATTTCCTAGGATAGTAAAAAGTGATAGTCCCAGAAGCTAGTGGAGACGGATTGAAGTGGAGTTTAAACGTCACCTTATTAGGGTATTGTTACGTCTGACCGATTGTGCACGCTATATTTGCTTCCCTAAGCTAGTCCCGTATCCCCGAGCTAGAACTATACAGCAACTTGAAGACCAGAGAAAAAGGTACAAAGTATGACGGAAGCGCTTTGCTACAGGATTCATTTATGTACAGAAAATACCGGGGTTTTATAGTAATTAAGAGACTTTGAGTTTCCATAGTAGCAGTGTGTTAAACAGCCAATCAGGATCTCGTTATTTTAGTAGCATAGCTTCTAATTAATCGCTGATTGGTTGGGGCTCTTTATGAGCCTTTGGAGGCTCTGATAGAGTTTACTGTAAGCCGACTTAACAGGTATGATGTTGAATGTCATGTACTAAAAGCCAAGGTTAACTGATTGCGATAGTTGTAGGCTAAATGGTAACGTAGTGTAAATTCTGTAGTCACTATCAGTCGTCATGTATAAATTTATTATGAATGGATTATCTCGGAGAATTGACGAGTTTTTATTAATTTTTCTGACTTATCGGGTTATCGATCAAGATGAATTATACTTTCTGGGGAAATCGTAATCACCAAAGGTGGATAGATATTTTCTTAGCGTCTCTTTAAGTAACTGGAAATTATTGTTACATTGAGTATATGAGTAAAATATAATGTAAATATAAGCTCAATATCTTATAATTTCTCTTCTTTTAGATAGGTTTCTTAATTTGCTTTTGGTTGACTTTGAGATTGTTTGTAATGGAACGTGCAGCCAAGCGATTATCAGCACATCATCAACGAGTTGTTTTAAAAAGTGAAGAATTACAAACAAGTTCAGGCTCTACTCCTCTTCCTCGCTTTCAGAAGTCGCTGCCAACTATCTTAAAGTTTCGTAGACGAAGTAATAAAGAAGATGGAAATAATATCTTGCTAACTCCTTTCTTAAATATGGCGGACGATTTTCAAACACATACTAGCTATAATGCTGCTATTTATGGCCCTGCAGCGTCTTTCGGAACTGTAGACAATAATATTTACAGGCGATTCAGTAATTTTATTCGACTTTAAATTCAATTATCCCTATAATTTGTTTAAAACTGTTGGCATACTTTCATTATAAGGGAGAGTAATTTTCTATATAGTTCAGTGCTTTGTGTCGGTACAAGTCAATTTCACAAAAGTGAGGTTATGAAACCTCAAATGATAATTTCTACATTACGGTTGCTATGTAGGAAGATTTTGTAATATGTAACTAGATGACACTTGGAGGTTGTTAAAATGAATCGGTAGAATACTGATCGACGAACGAAGTGCCATTTCTTTGACTGCTTTTATTAGTTTGGATAGTATCAGATTTTAGATACCGTTTGAACTACTGCATTTTTATTTTACGATAAGGTTCTCTATGCAACATTTTTATATGCAATTGTGCTATTTTTAGTTATTCTATTCCATAGTTTAATAAGATTTAACGATCCCCCTAATTACGTTTGACATATGTATACTTTTTGTAATTTCTTCTTACGAAGTGTTTCATTTTCTTTTTTTTTAGAAAACTAATAGATTAATTTCCTTAACATAATCACTAAAGTACCTGTTTCCTAGTCAATTATTTGAAGACTCACACCACACTCTACTCACTTTGGTTAATGTGTCTTCGTTGTTTTTATTACTGTAAAAAGCAGTTAAGAACAAATAACTGTACTTGGTAGATGAGTTACGTTAATATTGTTCCTCCATTTACTGTCTATCTGAATCATACCATACCTTATTTTAAGCACACGTTTGGAACTAAGTTGGCAATAATTATATGCTCTTCTATATTAGGATGATTGTTTGCCCAACATGTCTCATAATTGAAACGAATAATACACGTGTTATCATACTCCATACTACGTAGTAACCGAATTATAGTGAAATGTTTATGTCCTTATAATAAGTTTTTTCGATTGGACATTTAGATAGTTTTATTGTGTTAAGATGCCTTTCGTTTAAATTTACAAATAAAGTGTAAATTTACACTTATACATAAAATATAAGTAATGCTCACATCTTGTATTTCTTTTTTTTCTATTTCATGTCATAGCTGAATTTATGCATTCTTTATGCGTAAAGTATTGGATTGTCGTTTGTTGTCTGAGTATGCTGTTGGTTTCTGTTCAACAGCCTGTCGTTGTATTTCGTATTGTTTACATGGTTATGCTGATTTACTTCATGTTGATTTTTCAGGTGAGATAGAGTCAGCAGAACAACGTTTATTTTCGTTTACTTAGACAAATATAAGAGATATAAGAACTCTCGTCTAAATTAGAGCGAATAGTTTCACAGTATTTGAGCGCCGAGTTGATGTAAGACATTATATAGGAATAATATATATTTGTAAAATCTCAGCGAATGAATTTGTAGTAAATCCAACGTTTCGTCTGACAATCTGGTCCAAGCTTTTTCAAGGAATTATAATCAAACATCAAAATTATCGAATATAAATAGGTACATGGTTCTCCGGGTTCATTGTACACTGAATAGGTCGATAATTTTGATGTTTGATTATAATTCCTTGAAAAAGCTTGGACCAGATTGTCAGACGAAACGTTGGATTTACTACAAATTCATTCGCTGAGATTTTACAAATATATATTATTCAAATATAAGAGATTTTGATAAATAATCTTTGTTGATACAGAAGGACGTAATATTTCGGTGTTATGTTTTTCCCATTATTCTAAATTTACTGGATGTTTGAAACCATTTAATTTTCCCTTAGTCCTGGCATGTAGCTGGAGATTGTATTTCTTAATGGTAATATGTACTTTTTCGATTCAGTCAGTCACAACGTAGGACCAGGCACATATGCATCGGTCCAAGTTTCTACACCTCATTAGCACAACAAGACTTTTTCAATTGCTGTTATAATAACAAATATTTATAAATTTAATGAATCTGCTTTTGTCAATTACTGTCTGTCTTCAATTCCCTGTAACTATATGACGTGAAGTATCACTATAAACTTTTTTTGTCGCACCTGATTGATCAAGGTATATTTATGATGAAATTGTTGTGGATTATACTATCGTATATTATTTTGAATACTTTATTTTACTGCAAATCTATAAACTCATAATTCTCCATTTTTTCAGATAAGTTATACTATTTGGCGTCGTCAAATGTTATGTTTTTGGTGGGTCATTGTTGTATATTCTATGGCGATGCTTTTGTGTATTTATACTTTTCAATTTAATGAGTCACCCAGTTTTTGGCAAAAGAAACTACATCTTTCACCTGAGATGTAAGTTTATATTCTGTTTCTTTGAAATGATGTTTCATTGTATAAAGGTTGCAATATTTTATTTCATGTAAGATAAAGTAGGACACTGATAAATTATGAGATATATTCTACTTTTTTTCCCTCTTTTTGACACTTTTTTTTCTATTTCATAGCTTAAAGGCGTTTGGATTAGAAACTTTTGAAAGTGCAGCTCTTTTTGAACGTTTACTAACACCAGTTGTATTCTTAGTTGTTATAATTTTACAAGTGCATTACTTTCATATACCATTCCTTAAAGCATCCTCATTAAATCGTTTTCAGTAAGTTTTATATTTTGTCTTAATGGTTTGAAATAACCAACAATATACATTTATACTTATGTTCATGATATGTAGTATCCTCGTTTGACCTATGTAACGGATAATTTTTAATATCGAGATACATTTTTTTTTCAATTACTATCATCATATAGATAAGGTTCTAAGTTCAGTAATGATTTGCAAATCAAATCCTTTTTATAATTTGATTAAATTTATCTTAATAGTGCCAATTTTAAGTTGTTTCTTTTGTTTTTAAAATCACATTAATCGCAGTACAGAGTGACTTTATATTTATATAATGTAAATTAGCCTAGGTGGAGTAGAAAAATGGAGTTATGACATTTGTTTTGTGAATTAAATAAATTTTCAATTAGATTGCTTAAAACATATCTTCACGGTTTCGTGTTATATCATATATTGTAGGATAGCGCTTTTGCATTCATCTTCTTTGCCTTTAATTGATATTTTTTGGTTGTTTGAAATTACCGCAATGTCGAAAATATAGTTATCATGGTTAAATAATTTACCGTTCTAGGTTATTACACCGTTTAGTCTTATAAGGTTCTGGAATTCATTCGCTTTTCAAACTTTGGAACCATGTTTGTATAGATCTTCTAGATAAATCACGCAATGATCATACAATGAGAAGCGATAGAAAGTTATTTCAAGATAAAGATCGGCTATAACTTCCTTTTGTCACTATACTGCATTTCGTTTTTAAACGACGGATACAATTTGCATTGCATGTTATCTATATGGAAACTACTTTTCATGATTATTCATAATTGGTACTTCTGCCGAATCGTATTAATGAATAATTTAAAATAGTAGAAGAGATTTTGTAGCTTTACACTTTCAGTAGATTCTATCACTATTGCAAACGAAAAAGTACTTTATATCAGACTTAATGGTCTTATCCACAAGTTGCCTTGTGTATATGTATATAAACTTATAACATTTTATTTGGTGAAACTAATCTCATGTCGTAAAATGGTCTCAATTAATATTTCAGATTGCCTCAAGTTTCCAGGGGTTCTGTGAATTCACGTTCTGGGATTTTTGACGATCGCAATTCAAATACATCTATTTCTCAGAGTAGTAACATGTCCAGTAAGTTTCAGACTTAAACAATCATTTGTAGGTTAACTCTTTCTCTACCACTTATTTCTATCATTTTTTCTATAGTTAGTCTTATGTTTATTTAGATTTCTTTCTGACCTGCATATCATTAAACCTTAAATCTTTTATTGTGTGAAGTAGTTATTTAAGTCGGATTTGTGGTTTTGTCAACACTTGTCGAAACGTCATTATTTCATCACGAGTTTACTGTTTAAGGGGAAATAATTATCGGTGACCTTCAGTCTCTTAACATTCCTAGTCGTTACATCTAATTATTTTAATTGACAGATAACTACCTTCCATTAATTGTTTATCTCCTGAAGACAGTATCATTTCTAAAAATAGTTTTCAAAGGTTTCTGACTTTATTCGCTTATAGCATGACTTATTATGTATAGAAATATTCCAGCTCAGGTTTAAAACTGAACTAATGAGATATAGTTAAAAGACAACTATATCTCTTCTTGGTTTTTCACTTTAGTCGACTGATGAAACCTAATTAACAGTTAAAAATATACCTTCAGAGCAAAATCTCTAGTCAGTTAACATTGATTTGTTTCAGTACTAAATTTATAGTCATTTACAGAAGGTTGAATCAGGTAACCATGAATCAGTTATCTCATACAAAATAGAATAGCCGATGACCTAAGGAAGAAATTCAGTTGAACTACGAGTGAGAGAAAAGTGGTAATACTTAAAAGATCGGTTGTTCCAAAATCGATGTTTTTCCGTAACGCCATATGATTAACTTGATCAAAACAAAATTAGGGGTCAAAATAATATTTCTCTGTGTAGTGATTGTAATTTATTGAGGTCACTCTCTTCTATCTTATCAGTATTTCATGGTACGTGGTGCGCGATAAGTTGAAATACTAACATATTCAACATGGTAAATCTATATTTAGTAACATGGCAGCGTACTTTATTTCTAAGATAGTTTATGAATGTTTATTTAAGTCTTTTATCCTCATTGCCTTTGAAGTATTATTGTTCATCTCGACAACTAATTTATCCACTGATTTGTTATTTCCACATATTTTTAAAAAAGTGGATTTGTGGTTATATTTGGTCTATTCTCTAATTTTATTTGCGAAATTTGTGTTAAATTTTCTAGTTTCAAACGTTGGATAACTGTATTAAATGTAACCAAGACAGAAAACACAGCATTTTCTTTGTTACATTGCCAGTCTTTAGCATTTGTACGGTATCGCCTTTATGTGGCAGTAATCTTTCAATGAGGTCACGTTGCACAAGCGTATAGTTCAGGTGCCTATACTGTTTCGTTATATACGACATTTTCTGGTCGGATTAACGTTGTGATTGTACCATATTTGGCCAAGGCTGAGATAAAAACACCATAGCTACTGCACAACGTAGGTTAATCTCACTTTCTTCATCTCCAATGAGAATCACCCAACTACCAGATACAGAAGCATTCCGACAATTTCTAATCACTTTCTTCTAAGAGTTATCGTATACACAGACTCTTATTATTTTCGTAGAAGTATTTCTCACTTTGTTAGTTTAAGGTCTATCCTATACTTATTTACGTGGGGGATTAATTAATCAAGTGCTAGCATTCATTTCATTGTCAACACTGTTAGCCACATAAACAGTGTAGAAAAGGTTCTTTACAGATAACACATTTACACTACCAACTCAATATCGTCGGCAACTAAATTAAAGTCCAGTAACATGTCTGAGAGACCCTCCAAAGTTTAACTACTAATTTTAAACAGTGGAAAAACGTGGCTGTCTGTTACTTTTGTTCA
The DNA here is from genome assembly GCF_000237925.1 of Schistosoma mansoni. NCBI lineage: Eukaryota > Metazoa > Platyhelminthes > Trematoda > Strigeidida > Schistosomatidae > Schistosoma > Schistosoma mansoni. Next base: position 308,811 of record NW_017386025.1, on the reverse strand, counting down.
AAATACACATTATATAATAGTACTATCAAAACTACTTCTTGTGGTCCTATTTAGTTGTGTGTATAATGTAGAACTTTAAGATGCGGTCTGCATAAGTGAGTGGAATTACTACTCATGTATTTTCCAGTTGGGTATCTTAGTTGCTCTTTATCTTTTCATCGTTTAAAAATTACAACAACTTGAATCATTATTTCTCCTTTGTTAAACCCTTAATATATTTTATCGTAGATTTTATTGAAGATGTGAATTCAGCATTTCAAATAGTTGTTTCAAAATTATATTGTTGGGCTGATAGTCTCACAAATCATTGTTGGCGTTTCTTTGAAATACACTGGATTAAATTAGTTGGATTAGTGATAATTGTCACTTGTACAAATGAAGTAAGTTTTTAAATTATTGTGAAAAAATTGAAATATTGTATACCATTAAATTATTTTACTTTTTTAACACTAAATATTTTGACTTATTTTTTTCGTACTTTTTAAATTTGTGCTAATTTGATTCAGTTATCCTACTCTTTGAAAAACCAACTTACAACACTTGCGTGTAACAAATAAGAAAATAGAGATACTAACAGCTACTAAGAAACCTGTCTTCCTAAAACTGCAATTCAACGGCGATTTAGCTGGTGATGTGCTACGTGATAGACTAACTAGAGCAGCGAAGAGAACGTTTAATGCAGCCGACCTCTGTCTATCGTACTCGACCCGATATACGGTGATTCCTCAACTAAAGGATAAGTTACCTGGTTATGTCACTTCTATGTGTATCTATGAATTCAGCTGCTCCTGTGGAGAAAGCTATATTGGGCGCACTACCAGACAACTGAACCAAAGAGTTAGTGAACACCTCCCTTCGTGGTTAGGAAGAGGTACTGTCAAGGCAATACGGAGCTCGGTTCTTTCACACATGATCGATAGCGGTCATATAGTTGACAGAAATAAGTCATTTAAAGTTATTTATCGTATTCCTACTAGTTTTTCTTATGGGGTTCGATCTCGTCTCTCACACATAGCAGAAGCTATAGGAATTCGATCCAACAATCCAAGCCTTTGTGTTCATAAGAAATTTGTAACATCTTTATTTCTCCCTTGGCCTTAATAAATAATTTTATTTCCCATACTCTTTCTTCGTTTACTTTTTTTCCTTCACCCCCTCCCACCAATTATCTATTTATTTTCTCAAATATGCGTTTCACGGTCCGATTGCCTGAACACTTCCTATTACGTAATCTTATAATTTTTGTGAATGTTATTTCAGTGTCTATATTTTTCTATTATCAGAAGGGGTTTTGTGGAGATTTAGTATTTCCATAGTTGAAAGCGTGAGTCAATTGAAGCTAGACCACCAGGGAAAACCTGGAGTTAGACATAAACACCATGAGATGCCGGCTCAGTGGTCTATCGGTTAAGTGCTATGGCGCGAGACTGGTAGGTCCTGGGTTCGAGTCTCGCGAGGCGAGGTCGTGGATGCGCACTGTTGAGGAGTCCCACAATAGGACGAAACGGCCGTCCAGTGCTTCCAGGTTTTCCCCGGTGGTCTAGCTTCAATTGACCCATGATCTCATCTATATTTTTCTAATCATTGACCTATTTCCCATTATGTAACATTGATTCAAACCTTAATTATTCTTGTCACAGCCAGTACACCTGTCACCACACTATCAATTTGTACTTTTCACTTATTATGTTTATTTACGTAACCTATTCCACTGTTATCATTGAATCATAAACTGCCTTGATTGGTTTAATAATTTCGTAAATGCATATAAATATTACTGTATATTAGAGTAGACCCTGATGAGGATTTAATCGAAAACAATACTGTTCGCTTATGAAATGTTGTTCTAAATCACAATATGGGGATTTTTCAAATTTTACATTAAGTCGTGAAATGTCAGAAACTCAATGTTTTACTTGTTAGGATATTGCAAATTTATTATTATTATTATTATTATTATTATTATTATTATTATATTACTTCATAATTCTCAACTGTTTTTAACATTTTGACCATAAGAAGTAATAATGTCTTTAATGTCAATCGTAATTTTACATCTTTTGATTTTATTTATTTCTTTTCCATTATATTTCTTATGTTTAGATTTCTATTACTTTTCATATTATTTTCCACTCTATATTTCATGTCTTGTTGATTTTCTCTTGGTGTATTTGTGTGTGAGATGTAGCAGCTGAGATCGACTCACATTTGTCCCAAGTTCTATGTTGATGATAACTATATCAATTTAATCTTCCTACTAACTTTTCTAGGATTTGTACGTATACATTCTTTTGAAAATCTATTATGAGTAGTATCCTTAATTATAGGATATGATGAAGTATTCTTGAATCCATTTATTAATTTAAATAATATTCTGAAACCAACTTTTTTAAAAAATTATTTTATTGTAGGTTTCGGCAACGAATATTGTCTCTCTTATATTTCTCGTGATTTGTTTCCCTTTTCCATATCTGCATGGATTTATGACAACATTTGTTTTTATATGGACTAGTGTTCAAATACTTTGTAAGATGACTTTTCAGTTAAGTGCTGTCAACTGGAACATATCGTCATCATCTTGTGTAAAGGTAATACAATTTAAGTGTTGTTGTAATTTTTCTCTTCTACCAATATGATGTAATGTTATACTCTGACGGGTTCTATTCTAATGGGATATTGGCACATTGGATTTAGTAACACTAAACTGTTTTGTTGGAAATAGTTTTTTTAAGGAATAACATAAGCATTCTACTTCTTAGGAAAGGGAGGACGTCTTATTATAGCTGCGGCTTAGTGGTTAGAGTGTTCGACTTTCAACCACTGTGTCACAGGCTCGAGTCACGCTCCGCCTACTTCGGTTTGGGCAAGTGAGTAGCATCAGTAGTCCTCATGCAAAAAGTGTGGCTTAAAGTCAAGTACGCGAGTCTATACTTGTTAAGTCGTATATAGGGGGAATCATGTGACATGTGATTCGTTCATCTTTTGAATCTATTCAGTACCATTGCACTCTTAACAATTAAATCAAGAAACATTCCTTCCTAATTAGCCCACCAAAGACATAATTCCTTGGTTATGTCAAGCAATACTCGAACTTGGATCTCCTTATTGTTGAAAAAACGGCAATGAAAATATTCATATATTCTAGAGGTGGTTGTTTTTACTTACCATTAGAAACCGTATTTTTATTAGTAGATTTAATGGTTTAAATTGTTCCACTTTCTCTCTCTCAAACATTTGATCCACACTAGAACCGTGATTAGTAATTGGAGACATGGCTCAGAATTAGTCACATATGCCTAGATCCATTTGCGCTTTATCTTCCTATAGATCTTGAACTCCAATATTCTTACATACCTTTTCATTTTCTCGTACTATATTGTCATTGTGAAGTCTCATTACTACTATATTATTTCAGTCTGTTTTATCATTCATCTTGCCAGGTTCTACATTGATTACAATTGATTGATTATAAATGGGAAATATCTGTTTGATGATTATTGTGACTAGAAAATAATCTATTTCATTTCATTTGTTTAACGTAATTGTTTTATTACATTTTCGTTATTGATTTTCAAGCTTCACAACTCCACTACATTAGATCCAACTGACTGGCTCGGTTTTAAAAAGGTTGACAACTTCCGTCAGTATATTATGGTTAGTCTTAAAGTTATTTATACGAGCGTTTTTCGTTTGCTTAAAATTTAAGTAAAATTTTTATTAATTGAGATTATGAATCGGTCAATGTTAGACCACCATTGGGAACCTGGAAACACTGGACGGCTGTCTCGTTCTAGTATGGGACTCCCCATCAGTGCGCACCCACGATCTCACACGCCAATCCATAGAATCACACAACTATCTTTCATTGTCTGAGGTAGATAGCTGTCTCTACCCGACACGGATTAGCTTCACTAATAGCGGCTTCTTACTAGAGCTCCGGAAATCACCTCACGAAGCTAGCCATTAGTGAGCGCCTGGTAATTATCAGTAAGGGGTTGTGGAGATTGTTGAGTTTTTTGACTGAAATCATGGATCGATCAATGTTAGACCACCGTCGATCGATTCATGATTTCAGTCAAAACTCAACAATCTCCACAACCCCATACGGAAAACTGTTTATTGTTAAAACAGCAGTTGGACATTTAGTAAAAAAATTTAAAACTTTTCTTAAGTTTATATCAACTTAGAAGAAAAGGAAGTAGAAAAAAGCGAGTAAAACAAATGGAAACAGGAAACGACAAATATAATATGATATAGTGTTCTACGACTTTAATTATGTGCTTATAAGAATAACTATTGTAAAAATTACATGCTCATACGGTTATCGTGTATTTCTTGCTGAACTAATTCAGTCTTATAGTAATTGGTGTTTTTGCATCAAGTGTATGTTTAAGAAATTCGATTCTTTGATATTTATGTTTGCCATTACTATTTTTTTCTAGCCATATGGTGCATTACTGGTTGTCACTGTAGTCTGGCATGCTATAGCATATAGACAACGTCAATTTTATAACAATGATAAAATTACTCGTCCAGGTGAAGGAATTATATTTCCTGGTGTTACAATCAATTCCATGGGTTATGACTTATTGAATGTGGTTAAATTTGCTTTTAATTATGGATTCTACAAATTTGGTTTAGAGGTCAGTATTTCTTGTATATCTTCCTTATACTACAGTTATTTATAATGTAAGATACGAGGTATAATTTTCCAAAGGCGAAATCTTTTCCGAACATTTCAGTGTTAAGCTTTATACGTATGGCACTTCATACATAATCAACATTTTTTGAATTACTATTTTCTAAACTAATATTTATCATTCATCTATCGTAGGCTCACGGATTAAGACGCTTCTTAACTAGCTAGTAAAATCATCAGTAAAATCCAGTTAATAGAACTTTACTGATGTATGATGCCTTCCAATTAGCTTCATGATAGAATTTCAATGAATAGGATAGATTCATACCTAAAATTCTAGCCGTTAATATACGTAACACTATATTTAATTTATGCTTGACTATAAATCATTCCAATCCAGTCAGTGTTTCTCAAATAAACTTTATTATTGTTATATAGCTAATGAGTATGTCACTAATGATTTTCAAATTTATACAAAATGTTATTTACCTTCTTCACAGAGTGCGTGTAACTTCCAGTAAACAAATTATACTAATAGGATGTTTATTACTTATGTCAGTGTTTTGTAGTTTTTGTTTATTTACATGTTACTAAAACTGCTTATTGATCTAAGTTTGAAAAAAGGGATAATGCAAAAACATCTTATTTCAATCTATCTATTTACTTTTTTTATTCAGCTTTGTCATTGTACCACCGTTGTCACTACATGTGCACGCGTCGACGCTTTCAGTGTATTATACTTACTGCTGATGTTAGTGTTTCTATTCTCTCCACGACGAGTATGTGCACGTCTATGGCCTTCTTATATGGTAATTCTAGCTGTACTTATACCAATACAATATGCCAGTTGTGTTGGTCTACCACCTGGATTATGTTTGAGTAAGTTTTAATTTCTTTTTTTCTTGTTGATGATTTTCCTTTTAATTTTTACCTTGTCTACGTGGGTTAATAGTATCACCTTGTAGTAATATCGTTTAGAATTGTAATAACAAACTATGAAGTTGTTAAATATCTACATCATTTCATTATCAAATTAATTAGTTCCCTAGCAAATCATATGCCTGAATAATTATATTCCTACAGTAACAGATTTTATTTTATGCTTCATTCCTTAAATGTTTCGTGGTAGAAAGGCGCCAGTCCAGATGAATACTCTAGATCGTAAATCAAATAAACTATTAGTTTCCGATTCAGAAATGAAATGATTTTGTGGTAGCTGTAATATGTAACAGTTCTGGATTTAATTCTACCTGGGATCGATGATGCCTATAATAATGAGTCTTAAGCTAGGGAAGAGCAACGCCACTGTACTCATCTCTATTCTATTGTATGAAAGCTGATATTGGTCTTTAGTTAGAGATGTCTTCAATCTTAGCATATCTGGTAGGACAAGTTGGATCTTTGAAAATTTCCTGCTTCTTTATCAAAGAAGATGTTACATTAAGGGTTCTTGTTGTAGATTTTTAAGGTTATTTATTGTACTTAAAGCTTGATCATTGAGAAATTAATTATTTTTGTCCAAAATATTGGCCTTGGTAAAAATCCCCATACAATTTGAACTATATTTGACAGTTGACATTTCACTACAGGATGTTATAGCATAAATTATTTTGTTTATGTTATAATTTTATGGAGATAAGTGACAAAAATTTAAATAATTCTTACCATCCATTCATGTTAATTGTTCGATATCATTGATTAGAATAGTGGTGAAAGAAGTAGGTGAGATTTTAACATTTCGGTTTGTTTAATTAACTGTTTACTGGTACTATTTCCTCCAATGATCTTTTTTTGAAGCTTTATATATTTCAGCAAATCAATCCTCTATCTGACTGTTATACACAAATAATTTAACCATTTAACCATAATATATTCTAAACATTCCAGCGTATCCTGTTAAACAGGATAAAAATAGCTTCCTGTATTTCATTTCTAGTCACAAACCAACTTAACTAAAATGTGTAACTAAAAAATACTATCGTGACCATCAGCTCAGGATGGATATGTGTCAATATAGACTGATCAAATGCAATTCTTACTATGGACAGCAGGAAAATTCACACATATAATTGGATTTATCAAGTAATATTGTCATATTCTTTAGATTTGGCCAATCTACATATAATAAGTAATTGATGGTTTTATTTTTAGTTCCCTATAATTCAGTTTTTTGGATTGCATTTTCAGTGTTTTTATATTTTCTATTAGGTTATCCTTGGTATACCGAATCGATAGAAATTAATAATCTTCTTCAGTGGTTGTATCTACCTAGTGACTTTGGTGCACCATCTGCTTATAAATTAACTGGTATACCTATATTTGAACAATAATTTTTCTTATGCATATATGTATTTATCTTATTTTGAATGCTTCTGATGATAAACCTTTATGCAGGGCTTTCTAATTTTTTCACCATTTATTCAATCCGTTTGGGAAGAGACTACAAACAGCCAGTATAAAATGCTGGATTTCTTGGAATAAAGGCTAGAGACTGTAATAGTCTGCTATTACAAGACACTAAAGAAGTGTGTCACAGCTACTGGCAATTGTTTATGTAACCAAAGTAGGCTGTGTTAGAGCTTATGATCTTATCAAGTCTTGTTCATTAGCACATTCAATCTCTCGCACTTAAGTGTCGTAATGGTTATGTTCCCTGTCGTAACATTCTCATCTGAATGTAGATTGCATAGACAATGTAGTACGGTTCGGTGCAAAACTCAAACGACGGCAATTTTTAGTTTACGTTTTTTTCTTTCAAATTCTGAAATGATACTTGTTAGATCAGTAGATAATGGAATGTTGGTATGGATACGAACGACTTGTTTGACTTTTCTGAACTTACATCATTTTAGTCGCATATTAGGTGTTCCTTTAATTATCGTACGGTGTGTATACTGCGCAGCAGTTCGCTTTGCTTTGATGATATGAAACACGATCTTCAAAGGTGGGAGACACTTAAGTTATTGTTTGATTACGAGTTCCTTCTAAGCACTTCTCTTGCACGTTGAAATCATGGACTTTGTTGAGCTGAGGTTCAGTTTACTGTACTAGGTAACCAACAGATGATCAACCTACAGTATGATATTATTCCACACATTTTATCGATTTTATTCATTATGTGTTACACATAGTCCTATCTTTAGTTGTCCGTTATTGTTCGGATTATTTTCACTTTTTTGTTTCTCATAAAATATAATGACTTGAGTCGATATATTTATTTCAAATCTTACTCCGTTTATTCCGTTCCATGAACACGCTACTGTGATAGTGCAACTAAAATAGTGATCAGTGGATTCGATTCCCGAAATGGACATCAACTGTGAGATGCAGGTACATCCGACTGACAAGTCTCACATAGGACGAGAGATACGTCCTAGACTCCACTGCTAGCCACATTTAATCTATTCTTTATCAGTTTAATCAACTGTTTTCATGATATTTAGTATATTTGTTTTGCTTCCTTACATATCTTATTAGCTGACTTCTTTCAGTTCGCTGCAGTGGCTTTACAATTTCGTGTCTTTAAGATTGAACAACGCCCTGATTCAGAAAGGTATGATGGTGGTTCTAACCGTCCAATTTTAACTAATGAATTACCTAACGAGGAAGATCGCGATTTCGTCAGCACTAAAGAGTGAGTTACGGTTACTGTATTGAATTAATCATTCATTTTAATAATTCATTTAAAAGCAATTTTTCACGTTCTATTAGCAATGGGTGTTAAACTTGCATTCTAGGTACGTTGAACATCTGCATCTCAATTTTCTATTTTTTGAATTTCTTAAGTACGTACCTAGTGACAATAGGGATTTCTATTCCTTATTAACCATTAGGCACTAATTTTGGTTTAAATAGGCAATATTTTGTACTTTGATTGTTTTGCTGATGTCATATGAATTGTCATTCTAAAATCCACTCAGTCAGCGTCCCTTTTAGAGTTCAGAAAGATGAGTAATGTTATGTCTTACAAGGCACATTAGTAATAATTTCCCATACAATATTACATCTTTTTCTTGAGTTGTTTACAGATTTATTTCATTTGGGAACAGTTTCTGTTCGCTCATATAAAGACTATGGATTACTACTCAGTCATCATGATCGTCCTACGATACTTGTGAAAAAAAAGGTTAATTTGTTATTTCCTGGCCTATTTGTTTAATGGCGAGTGAATTTAAACTGAAAACCAAGTGTGTAAAAGTTAACCATCTTCTAAAATGATAAACTACCATAAATTATGATTAACGCACCGTAGAAGAAATCGTTGCTGCTACTGAAAAAACAAACAACGCAACAATAATTACTAGACGCTTTTATAAAGAAGCGTTTATATTTTCCCATTAAACATTAAATCCTCTCTCAAATTTCAATTTTCCAACACAATGAGAATCTATGTTTACAATATTTGTTCTACTTTCCTCTATTGTCATTGTTTTTTTGTTTTTGATCAAACATTTTGGTAATTTACATTTTTAGTATTGATGAATTACTTTTTATTTGCATTGATATGAAACATTATTTAGCCATTGACTAACTATATCAAGTTGTCACTGCACAATTATAAAAAAGAGAAGTCTTATGAATTCCATAAATATTTAGTTTATTTACATGTAGGCAGTTAATTGACAGTTACAGTTATCCGCCTAGCGAAGTGAGTGGAACCTCTCATAGCTCTTCTGACAGAGAAGAGCTCAAAATAACGGTGCGACTGGACACTGGAGAATTGTGTAGATAGGAACACGATATCAGTAGTATGGGAGAATTTATAGACCCACGCCACGTAATGTAGACGTATTATATGACTGCAGCTCAGATGATGCAAAAGATGAGTTCTACAGAAAGCTCTCCGACCTTCTCCGAAAAGCTAGGCGCTGTGATGTAGTAATAGTGGCTGGAAAGACACCTGGGTAGATCTTATGTTGTCGTGGCTCAAAGAACAGATAATGGCAACCGTCTGTTGCAGCTGTGCTCAGATAACCGCCTGTTTCTTGCAAATACTAACTTTAAGCATAAGGAAAAACATCTTTTGACATGGCAACCCCCGAAGTCTTCCCAACGTTGGACCCAACTAGATCACATCGCTATCAGCCACCGATGGAGGGGCTCGATAGAAGACTGTCGCTCATTCTGGAGCACATGTTCAGACTCAGATCATCCTCTAGTGCGAGCACGTATCTGTCTGCGTCTTACTGGACGTAGGAAAGACACTACAGGGAAACCTCTTAGGGTTCTACTTAATGATAGGCAAGCTAAGAATATATTTCAGAAACAACTAGAAAAACAGGCAGCCATGTAGGTTGTGCCCACCCCGAAGCAGCGTAGAATGACATCCGAAAAGCTGTGGAAACAGCAGTGATATCTGCTAGTTAGGTAAACTATAAGGTTAGGGAGAAACACTGGATCTCAGCAGCATTTACCGCACTGATAGATGCTCGAAAACTCATCCCACCTGGCTCTGAACATAACGAAGAGTGGAGTCAAATTAAGCGCAGGCTAATAAGAAGCCTATGTAATGACCGCGAACAGTAGTGGCTAGCGAAAGTAAGAGAGATGGAAAAGGCAACAGCAGACAACTGTTCAGACTTGTTAAAGAAACTGGCATTAGGAACCCAACTGTCAGCGAAACTATCTGAGAAAAAGATGGACATATTATTCATTCTCAATCCAGGAGATTGGATCGATGGGCAGAACACTTTAGGGATCAGTTCAACTGACCTTCAGCTACACTTCGGTTTCCCACGATCCCCAGTCGACCTGAATGGCAAGTTAATGTATGTCCTCCAACTCTTTACGAGGTTGAAAAAGCCATAGGAAATCTGAAGCGAGAGAGAGCAGCAGACCCTGACAGGTTTACCCCTGATATTTTTAAGGATGGTGGTCCAGTACTAGCAGGGAGATTGACTGAGGTCTTAGGTAGAATCTGGGAACTGGACATAATTCCATATGACTGGTCCCAATCACTGATTGTGCCAGTCTATAAGAAAGGACAAAAGTCCTCTTGTGACTATCACAGAGGAATCAGTTTGACTAATATAGTGTCGCTAATTTGCTTCATTTATGGCGTAGGCGAGATATCCGTCTAGCAACCAAAAGAAGAGTTTACTGCGCAGCAGTTCGTTCCATCCTACTTATGGCAGTGAAACACGGCCGGTAAGAGTAGAGGATATTCGTAGGCTACTAGTATTCGATCATAGGTTTCTTCGAAGCATTGCGATGTTTTATGGTGTAGGTTGGAAGAAAGCTAGCGGCGGCCAGACCAAAACGTGGCACAAAGCCATGAAGTCACTGACAAGTGGACTGGGCCATGTTGGTAGGTGTAGACTACCTGGTTGGGATCCGCGAGATGATAGCAATCGATGGTTAGAGACCTTGAATGACGTGGCTCAAAATCTTTTGCAATGGCGAAGGTGCATCCACTCTTTGTGTTCTCTCAAATTCTAATCATCTGAATTCTTCATGTCTCTATCCTTTTTCTCTTTCCAAATTTATTTCACTGGAATATGCTCCTTCAATAACATCTTCAATCCCTAATCTTTCGGATTACTGCTTATACTTTTACTAATTCTACCACTATGGTATTTAAATCGACAACTGCATCTCTGTGCTAATGTGGTATGGCTACTCGAACTGTTGTACGTATGTACGAAGTTCTACGTTGTGACTGACTGACTTAGACGTCTTATATTGGCCTATACTTTTCCTACCACTTTCGGAAGCTTTTATGCAACCAAAAGCGCTAATGAGCTGCTAATAAGTTCACCAGCGGAGAAACTTGGAATCTTTCTGTTCCCAAGTATGCTTCATGTGCATATATTAGAATGCAGGTATTGAAGATAAATACACTTTGCAACACACACATTGTGATAGATGGGCGCGGTTACTAGTTTGTTGATACATGTAGCTATAGAAAGCATAGACAAGTGCACACCTCTCATAATTACGTACAAACATAGAAGTTTTCGCTCCCAAGTATACGTTACGTGCATATACAGAATGCATAAGCCAGGCCAATACGCTCCGCAGTACACACATAGGCATAGATGCCAATACCCCAGGCTTCCAGGACTAGCATTTTCACTGAGTGAATATTGAGTATTTAAATCAGCATTGTAAGTCGTCATGGACGATGTGCTCACTTTACGCCCTCACCATATTTCGGTTTAGTGTCGATCACTGTGCACTGGTTATGGCAAAACTTATGGTCTACGTTCTGGTTCGCCGCTCCCAGACCTTATGGGCCCTTCCAGACTAGTTTGTTCAGGTACTGAAAGGAAAGTCTTCTCTAATATCACAGCCACAAAGCCAATTCAAGTCAACCACTCTTCTCTTATAATCAAGATTTAGACAGAGTGGGTGATTAATCCGATTCCCGTTTGACGGTGAAGTGGTTGGTCAGTCTGGTCTTCACTGTTCCGTTCGCGTTAGTTCATGGAGAGAAAGATCTCCCACTATTCAGAGGGCACAACGCGGAAGTGCAAGTCAGACTTTGACCTCGTAGTCAATTGACACGAACGAATTGATTTATGGTGTCGGTTTGATTGATTTATTTAGTCATTCACGTTCATATCTACTGAACTTTTGATTTAATTAATAAAGTGATTAGTGGAATATATGTATAATATAAAATGAATATAGTATATTAAGTTTGTATGGCTGATTTAATTTTATGTAGATGCGTAATCAATATGTAATAATGTCAATTATGTTGTGTCCTGAGTTATGTTATCAAACAACTACTTTGGTATATGGATGAGATGTTCTTTATTGTTCGACTATTTTCGGCATTGTAGTTCCATATAGTAATAACAATAATAATAGTAATCTTGATTCATGTTTGTAATTGTGAAAAACTATTTTGGTAAACATAATTAAAACCGACTACGTGGTTCTTTGTTTGTCGTATCTATCTTTTAAATGAAATATAGTATACTATGTGGATCCTTTTAACGCAACTATATGGCTCATTGACAGGTTTCCACAACTTTGTTGCATACATTGTTTTACACAGGATTCTTAATTTTTTTCGAATTCTTGTTCCGTCAAAAAGGTTTGTATGTGAGAGAGGGAGGGAGAGAGGTTACGCTTTAATTTAACTTCTCCGACTTTAAAATGAGCTGGTAAAAGCAGTAAATAATTTTTTTAAAAAAACACTGAAGACACTTCAGCTGAACATCTGTATCCAAACATTCATTAACCATATGTGTACAGGGTTTTGTGTGACTAAAATCTACTTGATCAATTAATTAATTAGCTGTGGCCACACTGGAATTCACAAATTTTTCTCCGTGCTTTTTTGCTTGTTATATTTCCTGATTATTTCTACATGATCACATTCATATTACAATCATCAATGTCATTATTATAAACCTTTAGATTACTTAGTTAATTATCTTTATTTTAAAATGATTGCTTTGTTCGATATATTTTCATAAAGTTAATTTATCATTTATTTGTTCTGTCATTATCGCTACCATTACCATTATGATTATTGTTATTATTATTAATCAGTTTCTTCTTTTGTTTATTCATCTTAATTTAACAGATCTTATTTAGATTATATGCGTCATCTTATTTTCTATTGGTCCTATTGGGTCAGTTTAGCTGTTGTTCTTGTCACTGGAGTTGTATGGATCACATTATTCTGCTTAGGCTATATGATCTTAAGTTTCATCTATTTATGGATGGGACTGAATGTTTTGCTAAGAGAACGACCTAATCTAATCAACTCGTAAGCATTTATAATTATTAATTTTTGTTTCTATGTTATATATATATATATATATATATAATCTGTCAGTTTTTTCAATAGTTCCTGTTAATTTCGTTCTACTTCAAATATACTTACGTTTTCCTTTGTTTGATGAATTGGACACTATCTAAATTACGTGTTTAGTGTGTTATAATTGATTTAAAATTAGGTTAAAGCAGACGGCTTGTATTTTTTTCTGATTACTGATTCGTTGCTGCGCCTACCCTTTAATTGGGCATTTAAGTTTATACAGTTAGTGAAATGTACTGTCATTTTCACTATACAACGTAAGTTTAATTCCCTCAGAGAGTATCAGGTGTCCGAATAATTTCAGAAATATCTTGTCGAGTATCGCTAACTGCTAGATGCTTCCAACTTCTTATTCTATATAAGTTTTGTCAATGGTAATGGATATACAATAGTTTAATGTAAACTGAAGCTAGCCGGTAATCTGATATGATAGAATGAAAAAAAATTGCACTGATTTTTATGATTATTAGTTATATATATATATATATTTGTCTAAGATTAAATGTAACTACTAATCTTAAACTGTAAATCATAATTTATAGTTTTTTTTTTCTTTGTAGATGGAATGTGATTATTGGATATAATTTTTGTGTTATTTTGGCCAAATGTAGTCTTCAACTTATGGGTTGTGTCTATCGTTCTCGAATGGCTAATCAATGTTGGCTTATACAGTTGTTCGGTGTTCAATGTATGAATCCATTATCATGGAATCATTTCAATCTACCTCGTATGTGATTGATTGTACAAATAAATCCAGTATTTTAACGTAAAGAGATTACAACCTGATAAACTTATATAAAATAATATTCATTTTTGAAAAATAAACTGATCAAAACAATTCAATAGTCTATTGTATACAGTACTAACCATACATACACGTTTCTGTATTTTTTAAAAAAGATCTTATTTGAGATTACTGAATTTTAATTCAATCGTATTTCGCTAATATTATACACATATTTTTTTTTACTAGAAACGATTAGATGATCTTGTATGTATGTGTGACATTATTCATCAATGGGATCTTGTTCCTTATACCTATATCAAACTATAACATAGAGATAACAAATTATAGTTTCTTCTTTAACAATAAAACTATATTGTTTAGATCTCCAAATAATATAAAATCTGACGATGAAAATTAATACATGATTGAATTGTCATTGACAACCACATTCACATTTTAACGATGAAGTGTTCACATTTCTCCAATAAGTTAATTAATATCGACTACCCTACACTTAAGCTTTATAGTTTTCATTTGAAGCTGAATATATTTAACATTTTAATAGTCAGTGGATTATATATATATATATATATATATATATATATCAAATAAGATTTGTGTGTGTGAGGGCTGTGATACTGCTCAGGTGCCCAAACTGAAGCAGGTGGTTTTCTTAGGGGGCCACACCCGGAGCCTTTGACCAAAAGATCTGATCCACAAGGCAGTGGAGCATCGTGAGGAGATGCAGTCCCATGGTAGCCGGTGATCAACGATTGATTCATACGCCATTTGTTCCCTCAGGATACTGGAGCCCATGTGCACCATTGGTTTGGAATGAGGGTTTTCCAACTCCCCTAGGTGGACTTTCCGTGTCCAACAACACGGTCAAAGTGCCGGACATTCGCTTTTCGTCCTCTCAATTTCGTAAACAACAGTAATGCGACGAGAAGGCAGTGAGTAGGACTTCCCTGTCAGAGGCTATATACGCGTGACCGTGTGAGGGCATTTCGAGAGGGAGAGCGAACTCTCCCCCTAATAAAAGTTTGCATAACCAACTATTTGCATGTGATTGACAATTTTAATTCTAGTATATATATAATTTAACAGTTTGATTCATGAGTCGATGTAAGCTAAAATACCATGGAAGACCTGGAAGCACTGGACCGCCGTTTCGTTGTCTTATGGGACTCCTCAACATTCGCACGCGACACCGAAGGTCTTGGGCTCGAATCCCGCATGCGGGATCATGGATTTGCACTGCTGAAGAGTCCTATACTAGGACAGAACGGCCGTCCAGCACTTCCATGTTTTCCATGGTGGTCTATCTTAGATCGACTTATGAATTCATCTAATAAATTACTACAATTTCGAAAAACCCTCATTCTGATAATATATGTAATTCTAACTATTATCAATATTCTATTATCATCATTATCTATTCACCTTTTATTTCTTTTAAAAAAATATTTATCTCATTAGCTGGACATGAAACATCATGTGCTACTGTTTCAAGTGGTTTACATTGGGATATTGTATGCTTTATATTTATTATATTTCAACGAAAAGTGTTCACATCACATAGTTTTAGTCATGTATTACTTGATTTACAAGTCCAAAGTCGATTTGCATCTCGGTAAGTTTTAATGTTGTGGTTGTTGTTTTTTTTCTCTCCACTCTTTTGACGATTTATTGATTAGCCTTCAAGTAACAATAGTTTTCAGATTCTCAACTCTATATCACCTAATTCCTTTTGAGTTGTGTACCATTAATTCTCATACTAAAAATACGTATCTTGAAGGCTAATTATACACAGCAAATGGTTTAGTTTATTTAATTTAATAACTTATATTAAAATTACAGTTTTGTTGTAAATTCCTACGCATTAACAATTAGAGGGACTTAATTTTTGAAAAGAGAAACACTATACCAGTTAGAATGAAATAATTACTGATAAGCAATTATATCACTCTCGATTTTGATGAATTACATTGGTTGCAGTTTTCTTCTGAACTGAATATGCTTTTTTTCCACATGACAATTAACCGTTATAGACGAATGTCACGAGGTCTCTTATGTTTGTTCTGATCCTACTCTTCTTCCTACTATTTAATTTTTTTCTTAGTGGTGCTTACCTAATAAACCGTAAATTAATGTTAGCTATTCATGAACAAGCTATGGAAGAACAATATAATTTGGCAAAAGTACAACAGAAACTCAATCTTATTCAACAACGTCAAGAAGCATTTGGACGTAGTAATGCTAATATTACTGAACATTATATAAGTAAGATTATTTTTTCTTTATGTCTGTTGTATTTATAAAATTTTGACGTAAATCTGATCTTTTTTTGAGGTATTAATTCCTCTACTTACTCAGTTACTTACGCCTGTTACCCCTTGTGGAGGAGCCTAAGCCGCCCATCAGGATTTTCCAACCAATTCTGTTCTGTGCTCTTCTTTTTCAGTTGTTTCCAAATGTTATTGATTATTTTCATCTTTGCCTCCAATTCCCGTGGTAATAATGTATTCTTTGGTCTATCTCTTCCTTTCACCTTCACGATTCCAAGTTAGATTTTGCAGTTTTATGATTTCCACAATGTATTTCCTACCTATCTCCAGAGTCTTTCCTTAATTTCCTCTTAAGCTGAAAACTGATTTTCTCTCTACCATAGTAGGTTGTTACTGTTGGTATCCGACCAACCGACAGTGAGTATCTTGCGCAGACAATTGCTTATAAATACTTGTACTTTTTTGATGATGGCTGTGGTTCTTCAAGTTTCTTCTAATCGTGCAACACGTAATCTTTTAATCGTTTCATGGCTTCTCGTATGAATATTTGCTTTAGTTTACTGTTCAGTATTTATTTGACGTTTAAACCCAGCCTATAGTTGTTTTTTTGTTCATCTAAAATTCTGATGTGCCATCATCCAGTAACAATGCACAGATTTATGTATACTGTTTTTTAAGTCATACTGTGGTGTGCGTTGCTTACATCCACATAAGTAGCATATGATGATGGTCAGGCAGAGAATTTATTTCACTAGAAGATCGATAACGAGCAAACGGAAACGAGACGCAATTTGTATGAAAATGCATGGATAATAATAATCAGAGACTATTGACTGATATTTGCAGAAGGAATGGTCAAGATTGAGACAATTGATTGAAAGTTTGCAAATTAACTGTTTACTGTATAGTGTCAGATTTTAGTGCGATATTCTGTAATTTTCGTATCAAATACATTCGATTGTCGCCACTCATCTTCTTGTTCACTACAATACTTTACGTCATCCACTCAAGTCATACACCAGAGTAATTTTTTAAGCGTTGAACTATCTCAGTCACTAATTTGTAACGTAAAGTCTTGCACATATGTATATTGGTTCAATTTATTACACCATATCGGCTTATCTAGATAAATTTATCAAGACAAATATCAGGGTAGTAGTAGTAACGGTGTCAGTAGAAGCAAGATAGATTGAACATACAGAATATTATTTGAATAGAAAGAACGAATCCACAGCATTGAAAGTATGAGATAATTTTAAATCTCATGATCTGGAGGAAGATAGAAAGTGAATGCACTTGCACCATTGTGATTGATTCTAAGCCATATCACACAACTCCAGCCATCTATCACGATGATTTAGCGGACCCTATCTAGGTTGTCTACCCTTACGACCATGGTTTACACAAACATCTAACGACTTTATGAACTGATACCGCATCTTCGTTTGGTCTCACCCAACTTCCAAGTTCTAACTATCTCAGTCGATCAAGATTTACAACCTCATCAACCGAATTGTTATATTTACTCATTATTCTACATCTAATATCAGCATTGCTCACTCGGTTGTCCCAAAACACACAGGTAATGCTATCGTATTAGAAGAACTATAAAATCTAGATAATATTGTCTGGTCGGTTCTTCTACATTACAAAGTACTAGTACTTCTTAACCATATTTTTGGTGTACTGTAAATCGTATGATACAACATTTATAGGAAACTTGATTGTTCCTGATAAAATTCATTCTTCATATCTGTTCAGAAAATATGTATGGGTAACCACTTCGTAAAGACCATTGTAAATCTTTATACATTTAGTCAGTCAGTCAGCGACAACGTAGGACCAGGCACATATATGCATCTGTCCAAGTTGCCATATCTCATTAGCACAACAAGATCAACACTAAATTCGTAGGAGTAGTTAATTTAGTGATGGTAATATATAAGAGAAAAATTGTATATAAGGATATAGTCGAGGAAGAAAGACATATCAAGCAATTTTAATCTCACGGCTTAAGGGAAGATAAAGAGTGTATACATCATTGTGATCGATTCTGAGTCTCTAACCAATACTTACGATAGTCACACGGACCCCAACCAAGAAGTCTGCACCTACTAACATGGCTCAGAATAGAAGTTAGTGACTTCAAGCACTGATGCCACGTTTTGGTTTGGCCGCCACTAACTCTCTTCCAACCATCACCAATACTGGTCAGCATAGCACGTCGTGGTAATCAGTGTTCAGGCATACGTAACACGTGGCCTAACCATCTCAGTCGATGAAGATTCATGACCTCATCAACTGATTTACCATCATTCCCTAATACCCTGTGTCTAACCTCACTATTGCTTAATCGGTGATCCCAGCAGATGCGAGCAATATTTCTAAGGCATCTGTGGTCAAATACTAGTAACTTACGAGTATCCTTAACGCTAAAAGACCACGTTTCGCATACTTAAAGTAGAACAGAGTGAACCGCTGCGCAGTATACTCGTCCTTTAATTGATAGACGGATATCTCGTCTTCGCCATAGGTGATGTAAGTTGGCAAAAGCCAAACGAATTTTATGAATCCATGCAGAGATTTCGTCAGACACCAACCCATTAGGGCTGATGAAACTTCCAAGATAAGTGTTGTCAACGCGTTCGACTACTTCGCTCCCTATCCTTAGTTCAGGTGTTGACGCAGGCCAGTCCTAGAGTAACAATTTACATTAAGAGATGGAGAAACGCATTCCAAATAAACATTTACCTCATCATTCAATAATGGAACACAGATATCCTTGTGAATTGATCTCATCCGTGTAAAAGTGAAGTGTATTCACATCGAAACTTTAAACTGTAACTCATCAAGTTCGTGTTCATACAATCAACTGTGAACTGCATATTTGTGTGTACGTATGTTTGGGGGTTGGGTTTCAAACATTTGATGACTACTGAGCTACGTCTGCAGTAAAAATCAGTTCGTTTTTTATAATGTTCCATACTTATCAAAGATAGCTTATTGCATAGTTTTCAGGTCATCTTCTAACTTTCAAGCTAGTCTTATTATCACACATGAATGTCTTTTGATGATTTCATTCATAGTTAACAATTTTGCTCAATGCACACGCTTTGTTTCTATCTACACACCATATGCATACATTGAATATAAATGGAAATGTGTTGAGTTTACTGTTCTGGATTGTTGTTTACTGTAGTTAATTAAGACCAAAATCCACCTGTTACGTTTCACTTACTTGTATTAGTTATTTGGTCAATTTATTTGTCTTTTATACTTTCTTTTACTGTGGGGCAGTTGTTTCTTAATATCGTGTAGTGTTTATTCGATTTTGTTGTCATTGTTATTTTAGTGCTTCGGTCAGGTGATTACTATCTGTTTGAAGGTGATCCAGAAGAGGATGATGATTTTGTCAACCGTCAAACACATATAACTGGAAATGATAGTGATCACTCGGATAAAGATAATTCTAGTCCACCAACACCAGCGTTACGTTTACGCGAGAGTAAACATAACTTAAGATTACAAAAAACGGTTATCAGTGAAGAGATTGACAAACAAGCCACTATTTCAAATAATCATACTAAATCTCAAGTTACTTTAGTTCCAAATGGAAAGAATTACTTACGGGATATTTGGCCAAGTATAGATCCGAATATTTTAGATGTTCTATCTAATTATAATGATCCTTATAGTACTATCAGGTCAGCCCAATATTTGTTTCATTCGGTCATTCAATGTTGATTTTTTTTCCTTCAGAAAGTAAATATCTGAAAGTTATTTGTTCAACAGTACCAAATTTTAAAATCTTACATTTTATTTCTGTTATATCTTGTGGCCGAGTGTACGCCTTGTTAATGTGTGACGTGCTAAGGTCGCCAATTAGAAAGCAGCGAATTATCGATTGGAACAGTGACACACGAAAACCGTACGAGCAGTCTAGAGTGCTGACCGGTCCTGCTTCTGCCTAGTTCAGCCAGTTAAGTCCAGAACACCAATAACAGCCTCTGTGGTATGAATCATTGTATTTCAAACATACTGAGTTTATATGCCAAACAGACTGACCACATCGGACCAATGAAATAGAAAATAACATTTGTACAAGAGTTGGCCAAATGTGGCTGTGAATAGGGGGAGCAGTAATTATTAGACTGGGTATAACTCAGGAATGGTAAGTCTTACAATAATAGTCCAAGGGTCAAAATAAAGCTCACAGTGAAAGAACATGATTATGAGTAGTTTAATTATTTAGCACATATACGACAAAAATTATATGCATAATATTGGTCCATAAATGGATCCTAAAGTTACCATTCACTATTGTTATCGGGGCATAACAATTTCATCACTCTACTAAGTTCGATAAATTTCGTTATGTATAATTACTTTTTAGTATACGTATTATTAGTGACTTCATAAAGTTGTGTAATAAGAGATGTACTTTAGACTAGGTAATCAGTCAACTGTGTCCAAGTAACTGGGAGATAGTAATATCGATTGATTTGATAAGAAAATTTTAACTGCTTTAAATACAGATTTCTTTATCATTTCGTTGCATATTTTCACTAAGAATCTCTATAATGTCGCGCATACTATATTTATCAGTGGAACATCATGAGAATGTTGACTATTGATAGATAATATGGTCTCTTGTCTAGTTAATATCATTGGTTGATTGGTGGAAAGTTGTATAATGTAGTCAGCAACCATGTCTGGTTGGTTATTAGTGTAGATCACTGCTATATTACCATCGGTGCGTAATTCCTTATCAGTTATTTTTGAATTTTTAATTAGCGCTCAACATATACTTTATTTTGTAACCAATTTATTTTTCAACTACTTACTTTTCTAAATGCTTTTCGAATTGGTTCGGTGATTCCAGTAATTCTGTTTGAGAGTCAAGTTGGTATATAAATAGTGACAATAATAAACTTATTTGATAACTCATATGTTTCTGCTTAGGATCTACAGTTACCTATTCTTTCTCACCGAATATTATTGCTTTTTTTTAAACTGTTTTAAACGACACTCAATGAATGAAGGAGTTGTTTGTAATTAAGAAGATCAGAGTTTAGGTAATTTTATGCAAATAATTATTCTCACCCATCATTCAAACCTAAATATATATTTTTTCATTAGTTTATCTGAAAACACTTTACACTCACTTTAAATTCTACTTATTGTTATTCCTTTAGTTTTAGTGATGAACTCCGTCGCGTTCGCCCAACATCCCATAGTAGGAGTGCTCTTGATTCAGACCGCTATTATGAACATCCTAAGTATTTTGAAATGCATCAAGATCGTCCTCACTCTGGATTTGTCTTAGGACATCGTCGTATGCGATCTCATCCTGAGTTTTTACGTCAACATTTTAGTGGAAACGAAAAAAGTTCCGTTGTATCTATAGAATCAGATGAACCTAAGGCTTCAGATAGTAAAAATCTAGCTTTACATCCCAGTCAAACATCATCTGACAAATTTGCTCATCGGTTCACTGAACGTCGAGATCAGAATCCACTCACTCTACACCATCGACCTTATGAAACTCATAGACGATTATTTTCAGCATCTGGAGCTATCTTCCCCACCAAAGATCGTCCTAGTAGTCCTGAAAAGAGCACGGTTGTCAAAAGTACGGTCCGAAGCCATAGGAGAACACCGAAATCGTCATTATCTAAACCAAGTCCTCCTAAGGTACATATTGATGCTTCTGTTGTCATTTCTGAATATTTGGAGCTTTACTATTTTTATTATCTTACCTAACAAAAGTTTTTCCATATTTTTATCATAACAGTCTAATGGTGTGCTTGTTTACCCATGGATTCACTTATTTAGATACTTGATCAAAGAATTATGGATACACTTTTACTGGACTTATTCGTTTAAATTTTACTTTTATGATTTTGTATTTAGTGACTAAGGTACTATTGCTTGAACATTAGCGCTTTAAATTTCGTAAATATCATGAAGGGTTTATTTTGTTTGCGTTGGTTTGTATTCCAATAAAATCCCTTTTTTAGCTGTAATTCGCTAAATTTCATATTTACTATCATTCTGTCATTAATGAATGTCCATCGATGCCACTGGTTTCTCTGTGTTATGAACCACAATAAGGTAAATGAAACAAGTCAAATGGTAATGCTTTTATAGTGAGATTTTTGAAAGGCCTACCATTCCAATCCTGTATAATTTTAAATGTCTCAGCTCTTGGAGAATGAGTTCTAAAATACGATAAAATCGCTGTCCGTCGTTTCATGATTTGGACTAAATATTCACTTTGATACTAGTCCATCGTATCGATCGCTTTGAAGATACTAATAGAATGAATTTGTGAGAAAATTAGATCACATCAAATTTTTTGATTGAAATTGCGTGAATTAAGGTTAAAACATAGTTTATATTTATAGTCCTGCTTCCCAGGTTTTTGTTTATCTTCGTTTTTTTACACCATTTGAATTCTGTTCATAAAAAGTATTATTTTGACTTATTTAGACACAAACATTGGTACAAGGAGGCTTCTAATATATATATATATATATATATATATATATATACCACACTTCGTCATTCGATTTGTGTGAGGTCTGAAATACTGCCCAAACACTCAGACCCAAAGCAGGTGGTTTTCTTAGGCGGCCACTCCACTAACCTTCTACCTAGAGGTCTAATCCACATGGCATTGGAGGGGCGTTAGGAGATGCAGTCTAATGGTAGCTGGTGACTAACAATAGATTCATACGCTATTTGTTCCCTCAGGACCCTGAAGCCTATGAGCGCCATTGGTTCGGAATCAGGGTTTTCAAACTCCCCGAGGTGGACTTTCAGTGTCCTCCAACCCGGTTAAAGCACTGGACATTCGCTTTTCGTCTTCTTAATTTCGTAACCAACACTCCAGCTGCGAAAAGGCAATGAATAAGGCTTCCCTGCCAGTGGTTGTGTACGCATGGCCATGTGAGAGCATTTCGAGAAGTAATGCTAACTCTCCCCACCTTCAACCGTGCCTTGGCATTTGCGGGTTTTCATAAAAAAGAGGGGTTGGTACATTAGCGAATGAAGAGAAATTCATCTCGACAGCTGTTTATATTATTCTGTACTGTTTTACGGTGTACAGTTTTTAAGTTAAAGTAGTTGTAAGGAATTCCTAGTCTTGTTGAATTTAAAAATATGGATTTTTTATTTCTAAATGGCTATTAAAGAATTGTAAGATATTACTGTCCAAATTTATGCATAAACAGAATAGATTCCTTTTTATTATGATAATGTGTTTAGTGTGTTTTTTCTGTCCGCGATCGCTTTGAATTTGTCGAATTATTTATCCCTCCATTGTTTTTTTTATTTACTATCGGTCCTTCATTTGACCGTATTTAATTAATGTAAATATCCTGTGTTTTTATCATAGGCTCATGGAACTTCCCATGTTGAATACCCTATTATTGCAAATAAGATAACAGAGGGAAATAATAGTAGGGAGGGTAATTCTGAGAAAGTTTTTACAGTGACGGATAGCAGTGAAATCGTCGAGTCTCGTTTTACTGGAACTCATCCTCATAACATAATCACTAAAGCCCCACAGTCTGAGTCTCAACATACTAACGATCAAAAGAATTTCAGTTATTCATATTTCGATGATGGTCAAGAAGCAGATAAAGATAGTGATGAAGATGATGATGCTAATCCTCCATTAACTGCTAATTCTAGATTAAATCCCATTCAACTGTTGAATAGAGCCATGGAACTTGGTGCTCTTTCAACTGTGAAACAGTATAGACGCAATTTATATGCCCATTCTCATGATGGCACACGTCAACGGGAACAGACTGATAATATTACATGTAATATATCTACTGGAAGTCAAGAAGGTTCATCAGCCGATCAAATGACACAACCTGTAGGTTAAATGTTTTGTTTTAAAGTGGTTACTCTATATATTTGTAATTGTTTAAAGTGTTTTTCCATTAAAATAAGCTGTACATGGTGGCATAAATTACTTTTGATTCACTTGATTTTTGTTGTTCCATAAGTTTCTTATACTTTTGATGGCGTTGAGTCCTCCGAACTGGATGGTTTAATTGTCTACTGATCGTCTACTTATGCATAAAGTAGGCGCTAAAGATGTTATTCAGGATGACAATGGATGCTTTACAATCAGAATATCTAGGTTAGAGAACCAAACACCATCATTCATCTCAGCTACAAATTTTCTCCATCATTTTTTGTACTAAGTAGGAGATTTAACCAAATAAGTCAAGTATTCTTTTTTGTGTACATTTATTATCACCGCGTAATTGCTGTTGTTGTTTTACACTAACAAATTATCAGTAACATGTTTAAGTTCTCATGAATTAAGTACTCTTGTTTAATTTTAGACTGAAAAAAGAAGTTGAACTGGAGTTTGCAATTTTTGCTTTTTGATAAATGTGATCTTGTAGTTACTCTAAGGAGCGATTTCTATACATAATCCAGTAGCTCAAAAAGCCGTTTTATCTTTTGAATATGAATGAAGGGATTTGTGAAATAATATGATTTCTGATTTATTAAAATTGATAAACTTCAAGATAAAATGGCGTGTATGTAAGAATAATGCTGTAAATGTTATTTTTGGAGTAAGTAAACATTTTATCGTCCAGAGGTTATGCATTTGCGCGTGAGGCCCAAGGTCCTGGGTTTGACTTCTGCGTGTGGGATCGTGGATACACATTGCTGAGCAGTTCCATACTAGGACGAAACAGCCTTCCAGTGCTTCCAGGTTTCCAGTGGTGGTCTAGCTTATATTTACTCATGAATTCAACTATTAAAACGTTTTATTGCTTAACAATGCGTGTTTGCTTAATGTTATATTCTTCTATAAAGCAAGTAGTTTTTTTTAAGCACACACTTTGTTGTTTTTACGCTCTCAAAATGTTAGTTTATTTGAAGGAACTCATAACACTACTAAGTTTCTAAGTTTTATATATGCTTGATTATTTCAGATAAGTACATTTTCTAACATAATTTGTAACTTTTTCAAACTATTGATTATGCATACAATCTAATTTATAACCTTTACTTTTAGTCATCCAATAGGCATCAGATCAGTACAGATTCTTTTCATATTCATCCACCTAAAAATACAAATTATTCTAATCAAACTAAAGAACGTAGACGAAACGGTCGTTTTCCATCGAAATTTAGTATAAAGAAACTTAGTGTGCCTGATATTCATTCTGGTTCGAGACAACAACCTGAAGTTCATTTTTCCGATAGATTATGCAAAAAATACTATTCTCCATTGACGGAAAAAGATGTAAATGTTAGTGAATATTGTTGTTTTGATCCTGATAATAATTATTTTGAACAAACCATCAAAAATAAAGCTAATTTATATTCTGTTCATCCGTTGAATTCATCATTCACTGGAAATAATGATGTAGTCGACGCTAAAGTTATAAACAAAGAACGAAATAAATGTCTCTTAAATGGTAAGTCGGAATTTAATAATATGATGAATGTTAATACTGGAAGAAAATCCCATTTTAATCCATCAACTTCGAAGCAAACAGAAGATACTAAACTAAACACTATTCTTTTGAATCAATCAAATAATCATACTCCATCTTATGCTATTATGGATAAACAAAGTGCTGAAGATAATCAGATAACTGTATTTGAAAAACCAATTAAAACTTCCCACTCATCATCTCGACCGTTTGATGATAATAATGGGTCATCTGATATAAATGATAATGACAAATTACGAAAAGATTCTGTCCATCAACGTGAGTTTTTTCTACTTCTCAATTTTGATGTTATCATAAAATGCATTCCGCACATAATTATAGTTAAATTCTATTCATAAAATACTAAGATGACGTTGTATGTTTCGTCGTTATTTCGTATACTAGTATTCGACTTTTTTTAAGCTTATTTTCGTACTCATACTTTGACTAGGATTTATAAAATAGGTTAACGCTCAACATATATTGTAATACACTTTCAAATGAAAATATCATAATTCATAGACTGGAGAGTGACTAATTATGTGGCTTTTTCCGTACGCTTTAAACTCGTATCATTTCTTTATTTTCATTGACTATCTGCTGTTTACACCAAGTCAGAATGGATAACTAGTATTAATGTATACTCATTCAATAGTTCTTGTATTAAGCGAATTTTCTTTTCTCTTTCCAAGTAGACCATACTACATTTTCTCATAGTCTACATTTCTAAAATAAACCAGATAAGTATTAAGCAATACTGTTTCATGCAGTAAATTTCTTATTTGAACTACAAATCTTTCAGAAATATCATGATTTTAATTTTCAACTTATTTATATCAGTCACAGGTATCACTTTTGTTATCTATCATCTTTACGTAATTTATTGGTTATAATAATTACATGAAACTTTCGACTTTGAACATAGTTCTCGAATTATTTTATTTACCTCGTTATCTGCTACAGGTTGAATATTACTAACGCGGGGTTATAGGTTAAATGTCATTTGTTCTCTCATTATCTTTGCTTATTCCTAATTACGTACATTTATTTTATAGTTATGTATTGTTTTTATCCTTTTCAGATGCTGAGGGCTGTTGGAGCAAGTTTAAAGCTTCTTGCTTAATAGCATATATGTTTTTCTTGAGTTCTGTGGATAGTTTAATAAGATTTTTAAATGGTCTAACTCGTCAATATCGTCGTATTCGCAGAACTATCGACCAAGAAAAACGTTTAGTTAAACGTCGAGTTATTTCATATCTTCCATCCACAAATGAACAATTAAGGTAAACAGTTTTAATTAAAATATTCATTTAATAATGACGCTGTTGTATCTTGTGAATCGTTGTCATATTTTTTTCTGATCTGATAGTTATACTATATATCTTCATTCTTTGAGGACCTCATACTACCTACTTCTTTTTATTAAGTTTTAGCCCATGTATGCAACAAGTCTTCGATAATTTTTATCCGTTCATATTTTCTTGCTAGCTGTTGATATTATCTTACTGGTTTTTCCATACTTTAGTATTTCTGTTTTCTCTTGAGGTTTACTCTGTCGCTATGTCAACAGACGTGTCTTTTTACAATTTTGACTCCTGTGATTATCACGCTCTTTCTTGAGTTCCTGATTTCACTTTCTACCATAATGCAGGAAATTATTATTGAATTGATGCATATTAGTTATCAGGTTGATTTTGTTCATATCCCGTTATTTATTAAAAGAATTTCGTAGTAGTATGTAATTTTCGATTACCGCAGACTGTTCTCAAACATAACACTTGTGTTATTCATGTTCCATACAAAGAACTTTATTTTATAAAATAATTAATTTATTTATCTAAACACAAATATTGGTACAAAGAGGCACCAAATATACATACGCCACACAAATCTCATTTGATTTGTGTGAGGGCTGTGATACTGCTCAGGTGCCCAAACTGAAGCAGGTGGTTTTCTTAGGGGGCCATACCCGGAGCCTTTGACCAAAAGATCTGATCCACAAGGCAGTGGAGCATCGTGAGGAGATGCAGTCCCATGGTAGCCGGTGATCAACGATTGATTCATACGCCATTTGTTCCCTCAGGATACTGGAGCCCATGTGCACCATTGGTTTGGAATGAGGGTTTTCCAACTCCCCTAGGTGGACTTTCCGTGTCCAACAACACGGTCAAAGTGCCGGACATTCGCTTTTCGTCCTCTCAATTTCGTAAACAACAGTAATGCGACGAGAAGGCAATGAGTAGGACTTCCCTGTCAGAGGCTGTATACGCGTGGCCATACTATATACGCGAAAAATAAACCATAATTTAACTGAACAACTAGAAATATGATACAAGTAAAAGAAAGAATGAAATAAAGATAAAATATATGACCTAATAGTTGAAATGCTAATCTTTTCTTATCAATTCATCTAACGTCTTAATATCATTTATATTATTGTGTTTCTAAAATCTCAAAATGTCTAGGAGTAAATGTTAAGCATTCAATTTCATCTCTTCATATATATATCCTATTTGTTTATTTTATTTCAATGTAATGATGAATTATTCTTGTATTAAATGAATCATTTTACAAATCCACTAAAATCTATTTCAGTTTTCTTGGTCCAACTCTTTTTCTTTTTTATTTATTTAGAAATAAATTAAAATCATCATCATCATCAAATAATAATAATAATAATAATAATAATAATAATAATAATGATTACGTAATGCCATTCAATTCTGATTTACATATATCTAACAACAAGATAGATAATATTTCCTATTTATCTTTTCCATTACAAACTACATCTTTCACTTCTTGTTTTTCAACTATTCCAACAAACCAATGGAGATATAATAAAATAAGAGAAAATTATCTAAAATTTTGTAATTGTTTATCTAGTTATTTAATTTGTTCATGTTTTAAATTGCCTAAAAATCAGTAGGTTTCATTATTCATTTAATATTGTTTCGAGTTTGGTTGTTTTTATTCCCTCTTTAAAATGTATTAGTTAGTTAGTTAGTTGAGTTTTTTGTTTGTTTGTAAACGATTTCTTTTTATGGGGGTTTTGTGGAGATTTTTTTAGTAATTCTTTATATAGTTGAAATCATGAGTCAATTGAAGTTAGACTACCATGGAAAACCTGGAAGCACTGGACGGTCGTTTCGTCTTACTGTGGAACTCCTCAGTAGTGCTTCCAGATTTTCCATGGTAGTCTGGCTTCAATTGAATCATGATTTCAACTATATATAAAAATTACTAAAAATATCCACGAAACCCCTTACTAATAATGATCATATGCTTACTAATGACTGGCTCCACGAGGTATTTCCTGGAGTTCTAGTGAGAAGCAGTAACCATTGGAGTTCAACCAGGTCTATTGAGAGATATAAACTCACTGAAGACATTGGTGAATGGTTGCTCAACTTCGTGGATTGATTGAAGTTAGACATTAACGCCGTTGGATGCCGGCTCAGTGGTCTATCGGCCAAGTGCTCGCGCGCGAGACTAGTAGGTCCTGGGTTCGAATTCCGCGGGGCGGGATCGTGAATGCGCACTGCTGAGGAGTCCCGCAATAGAACGAAACGGCCGTCCAGTGCTTCCAAGTTTTCCATGGCGGTCTAGCTTCAATTGACTCATGATTTCAACTATATAAAAAATTCCTTTTATCATTGAAAAAAAAACTTTCATTCAGTTTATTAATTTTATTCTATTGTTTATTGTATTTGTAGAGCACATCTAGAATCAGCTGCTTTAGAAATTATCTCTACAACACCGGAACGTCAACTATCTTTATTTAATCCTCAACTTATTGAAAGAAATATACAAAATAATGAGAAACGATCGAATGACACAATGAATCCTTATTTAATACGAGATAATTCATTAGATGATTTGGATAATAATACTCCTGTGACAGATTTACAAGATCATGAACGTGAAAAAGCTTTTCGTCAATCACGTTCTTATGGATTTTTATTGTTAATAGCTGTTGGAAATTTAGCTATTGTTTATTCGGAATTATTTTGTTATTTTCTTTTAATATTTAATCATATGCATTCAGCATCATTATTATCACTACCTTATCCATTAATGGTATTACTATGGGGTATGTTGTCTGTACCACGTCCAACAAAAACATTTTGGATATTTTTAATCACTTACACTGAGGTAAACATACTTTATATTTATATATATATTTATAATGAGAAAGGATAATATCTTTCTTGGATTATGTTTAATGCTTTAATCGGATTTATTTATACTGCTACTCATTAGTTTCTATTATTTATTTATTTTTTACCATGATGGGTAGTAGTTGCGTGTAATGACCAAGAGCTTTTAAAATGATACTATTGGTCGATGATATGTAGTTCTTTTTTACTGAATAATCATTATTATTTTCGTCATCATTTACCGTTTCTGGCATTTCATATTCATCGTTTAAGTTTGTTTTAAGAACTTCCTCAAATAACAATTATCTATTATTTTAATGATTTATATTTACGCTTTAATATTGATAATCTCAATTGATCAATCTTTGTTGGCCCCCAAATGCCCTGATACGGCCGAGAGTGGGGAGAGTCCGCTCTCCCTCTCAAAATGCTCTCATATGGCTACGCGTATACAGCCTCTGACAGGGAAGTCCTACCCACTGCCTTCTCGTCGCATTACTGTTGTTTACGAAATTGAGAGGATGAAAAGCGAATGTCCGGCACTTTGACTGTGTTGGTGGACACGGAAAGTCCACCTAGGGGAGTTGGAAAACCCTCATTCCAAACCAATGGTGCACATGGGCTCCAGTATCCTGAGGGAACAAATGGCGTATGAATCAATCGTTGATCACCGGCTACCATGGGACTGCATCTCCTCACGATGCTCCACTGCCTTGTGGGTCAGATCTTTTGGTCAAAGGCTCTGGGTGTGGCCCCCTAAGAAACCCACCTGCTTCAGTTTGGGCACCTGAGCAGTATCACAGCCCTCACACAAATCAAATGAGATTTGTGTGGCGTATGTATATTTGGTGCCTCTTTGTACCAATATTTATGTGTTCAAATAAATATATAAATAAAAAAAATTTTTGTTGACATATGTGATTTCTGTAGAAATCGCCTTGATATTGCCATTTGGTTATAAGCTTTTATTACAGTTGGAGAGTAGCTAACAGTTGAATTTGGGATAGGTGTTTTGTCGTGTTTCGAACTCGTCCGCCGGACGAGGATGATATACATGATTTATATATTACTATGGTTTTTAGAGCAAAACTACTTCGGGATCTATTCTGAATTTGATCCGTTCTACAATTTGTTGTAAAATTTCTACCAAGCTATAACGTATATACACGATAATAATCTTTAAAATGACATCTGAAGTGGGAAAAAAGAAATTTCTGCCAAAGCCACGGGGATTCACATAAATAGTGATTTAGATGACTTTAAGTTCTCACTACATCATCATCGTCGTCTTGATTAATCAATATTGTATATGCTTTTGTGATCCAGACTGTATTCTTTCAAATCAGAGTTACTAATGCTGTGAATTCGAATCAGTACTTGACAGTCAAATACTTTAACTTTATCCCATTGTTAGTGTTTTGACTGGATTTTGATCAGTTTCAGTTTGTATTGATAGATCATATATGTATCTCTTCGATATAGCCATTATAACAGTTGTACGTAAAAGAGATGGAATACGGCTAGCAGTGGAATCCAGTACACACGTCTTGTTCTATTTCGGATTCAAGTTCATCCACCTGATGAGTCTCAATTATAATAAAATAAACGTCCCGGATTCCAATGCTAGCCGCATTCCACATCTTTGATGTAAATTCGTTACTTTTATAATTCTTGATAGTTTATTCTACTTATTGCTCTTTCGAAGTAGACTTTATTATTACTATTATTCGAATTCATTTCTTTTATTTAATATCTTTCCTTATTCTTTTGTTCTGCACTGTAGATTGTTATTGTAATAAAGTATATATTTCAATTTAAATTCTTCCATTTCAATGATGCTATATTAAGACCAACGGAATCAGCTGAACCATTATGGCTACCTCGTATAATTGGTATAAATAAAAATGATGATTATGCTGTATTTGATTTAGTACAATTAATTAGTTTATTCTTACATAGAGGATATTTAAAAAATAATGGTCTTTGGCGTGATGATACTGAATTCACACATGATCTTGAATTAATTGTACAAGAAAACAAAGCAGCGGTAAGTAGTAGTAGTAGTAGTAGTGACCTTATGTCTGTTTTTATTTCTCTAACGTTTAAAGTACATTTTTATTTATTATCAATATAATCAATGTACTTTTGATATTAAGCATAAAATTATGGTAAATATATAATGAATGAAGTAAGATTATTATCTCAGTTAATATTTTATTGTATTTTGTCAAGTTAATGGTCTATGTCAAGTGTTATCTCTCAACATATTTCTCCTAGTCTCTTGTGATCCAGTTATAAGTATCTGAGGTGAATTTAAAAAGAACAGTATTCCATTCTATTCTCACAATATGAAGATTTCCGTACTATCCTTTCTTCCCTATGAGTTATATGATACAAATGTATGAAAATTATTGTAGAAATAGTCTTTGGATAGCAATGGTCTAACGATTGAAAACACTCAATTTTCAGGTGCCAATTCCATTCTGCCTATTTCACTTATAGTTCTAAACCAAATACATAAACTTGTTATTGGCAAAAAGCTACATTGATTCATTATTGAAAATATAGCAACACGTCCATAAAAACTATTGTTATTCCATTTTAAGTAATAATCATGTCGACCAACATAATGAAGTGAATGATATAATCTGTGACTAACGATCAGTTTCTAATGTCGTTTATTATTTTTCTCATAGATGCTTATTTCTCTTTGTATATTGGTTTGTTACTTGTTTTCAATGATTGTTGAAAGGTTTGAAAATTGAAATCCTTCAGGTTATATCTTATTGGTGTAATGTTTTATAAACATTCGGTAATTCACCCTTAGCAGATAAATTCTAGTATACACTGTCTTTAAATCTGAGATGAGGTAGACGAAAGGATTCAATATCAATTTCATTGGCAACCTTCAAGGTTCTAAGCAAATACATCATATTCTTTTTTGAATAATTAAGGCAAATAATGTGTAAGAATAAATAATGTCAGAGAGTCGATAAATCAATTTCTTCATATTAGCTCCACTATAACAGATTTATATTGTATTAAGTGAGATATATTACCGAATTATATAACAATGAAATAGGGTGAAACAGAGATGTTCATTGTTTTTCCTGAATTTTTAATGATTCTCTAACTGATATCAATCCATCCTAATCCAATTGAATAAGTCTTCTATTTTTTAAAACCAATATAATGTTTACATAGTGAACCAAGGTGATTTGTTACCATACAACCATTGTTATTAATATAATTATCATTACATTATCTGTATTTATCAAGAGGGATTACCTGTTATGAAGTAAAATGTTTATCATTCTCCGTCTACATATGGGAATTTTCGATTTTTATGAATAATTATGTCCAGTTCTGATTTGGTAATATGTTGTCTATGTGATTACATATGCTCTACTTAATTAGTCTAGTTTCTCTTTTTTTTTCTTGCACAATTAATCTATTCTGTTTTCTTTTTACCATTACTACTTATTAGCAGTTATCTTGTTCAAAGCAGGGAACAAGGTGAGCATTTATATATTTCTATTTTTTCTGTAAAGGGTAAAATTTAACTTATGGGTTGATAATGTAGTTTAGTTCAGCATGTCATCGTAAATGGCAAAATAAAATTGTAGTTTTTTTGTGGTAGACTAACGATTCAGTTAGTCATAATATACGTGGAGCTCAAGCTGCCATACAAATTAGCATAAAGAGATGAAATTGACAAGGTGCATAGAAAAGCTGACAAAATAATTGTAGTGGCAATTATGATGCGAAAGACTAAGGATTAATAATATAGTTCGAGATAACCGAATGAAGCTACATATATGAAGTACTGGAGTCAAAGATTTAGAGTGAATTCGTGTTGCGATTGCAGTTGGTTCCAAACTATGTCATTTAAACTTTCCGATCACTGATATCGGTTATCACTTGGACCCCGACCGGGTAGTTTTCACCTAACAATATGACTTAGACTAACAGCCAGTGACTCCTTGAACTAATGCTACGTCTTGCTTTGTCCCCCTACCTTTCTTCCAAGCTACTCCTACACCAGCAAACATCTCACATTGATGTAGGTTGTCATTTAGGAGTCTGTTAATATTTACAATCTTGATAACTGATTTACCGTATTTGTCTAGTAGTCTACGCCTAACTTCATATTACTCACTCTGTTGTCCCAACATATGCGAACAATGCTTTGAAGATACATATTGTTAGAAACCTTTGCATACCTTCTACTCTGATAGGCTAATGGTTTGTTATGGAACGGGTAATCAAATTGTAAAAAGAATATATTCTAGCTCTTGGCCACTAGTCTAACCATTCCGTTATATCATTAAGTGTCGAATCCGACTAAACGCTGTTCTGATTGCTCCGTATGTTTTGTAAATTAATTATACGGTAAACGTATTACATAACACATTAAATAACTGCCTAAATAATCTTTCAGTTTACTGTCATTCACTTTTCTTAGGCATTAATTTCTCCCTCAACAATTACATTTACTTGAAGTGACAATATTTCTTGAAAAATGTTTTCTTTACAGTTCACGACAATTAGCATCATCTGGTGTTTGTCTGAATAAATCAAAAACAGATCTTGGGAAAGATGATGGACTATTTACTGGTGGATGTAATATGTTTGTCCAACTATATCCTCAAACTTCACACTATCCATCTACTGCTAGTGGAGGTGGAGGTGGTAAGACTTGGAATCCACTGGTAAAACTTAAACGATTCTATCTGAAAATGACTGACCCAAGATATAATAAAAAGGTCGATGTTTATATTTACATGTTTCTTTGTGAATTCATCGCTTTTTGGATTATGATATTTGGTTATGTATCATTTGGACCAAGTGTGAGTTTATTTTGTGTCTATAAGTTTTTCTCTCTATATATCACTAGTTGTCATTCCTTTTCTTATTTTATTTGAACTTCCGTCTATCAATTAAGAAACGAGTATACTGCGCAGCGGTTCACTCTGTTCTACTTTAAGTATGCGAAACGTGGTCTTTTAGCGTTAAGGATACTCGTAAGTTACTAGTATTTGACCACAGATGCCTTAGAAATATTGCTCGCATCTGCTGGGATCACCGATTAAGCAATAGTGAGGTTAGACACAGGGTATTAGGGAATGATGGTAAATCAGTTGATGAGGTCATGAATCTTCATCGACTGAGATGGTTAGGCCACGTGTTACGTATGCCTGAACACTGATTACCACGACGTGCTATGCTGACCAGTATTGGTGATGGTTGGAAGAGAGTTAGTGGCGGCCAAACCAAAACATGGCATCAGTGCTTGAAGTCACTAACTTCTATTCTGAGCCATGTTAGTAGGTGCAGACTTCTTGGTTGGGGTCCGTGTGACTATCGTAAGTATTGGTTAGAGACTCAGAATCGATCACAATGATGTATACACTCTTTATCTTCCCTTAAGCCGTGAGATTAAAATTGCTTGATATGTCTTTCTTCCTCGACTATATCCTTATATACAATTTTTCTCTTATATATTACCATCACTAAATTAACTACTCCTACGAATTTAGTGTTGATCTTGTTGTGCTAATGAGATATGGCAACTTGGACAGATGCATATATGTGCCTGGTCCTACGTTCTAGCTGACTGACTTTATTTAAACTTCTAAATTTTAATGTTTGATGTTAACTGTGGAGTCTAGTTTATTTATTTATCTAGTCATATTGTTTGTAGAATAATGAGTGTCCCTTTTTTCTCGGTTTCTCATCATTCGGGTTCTCTGCCTTCATCATTAAAAATTTTGAGATGTATTCTATAGCATAAAGGTTGTGTATATGTCGTTTCTCTCATATGTAACACAAATCTGTCACTGAATAAATTCAGTGTTTATACAACTTTAATATCTTCCTAATTTTTAAATGGATCTAAAGCATATGTATATTACGTCAATCATAGTATGAATTTTCATAATTAACTTGATGTTGTTTCTTTATTAGAGATTTTACTGCATACGTATCCAGCTTGAAGTTTTTTTTTCGAATAGAAAGTATCATGAAATAAATATTCTGTTGCATATCAAGGCTTCAACCTACAGTTTTCTGCTATAATATCTTCCATTCTATTTAAGTTGGTGTTATGACTTTATAAAAAAATAAAAGGACGTATGCTAATTCGTTATTGATTTTGTGTCCAGCTTTTATCACGTGAATTACCCACTAATCGAAATACGACTTTTCTAATCTTAACACTGTGACAAATCAATGATATTCGACCAGTATGAGTAGTCTAGCGTCCTTATTGGTCCCTTGTCCGCCTAACCCTTCCAATTGAGTCCAGAACACTATTTGCAGCCTCTGCTATACGAATCTATGTGAATCATTTATTTCAAGTATACTTGGTTTATATATCAGACAGACAGACCTCATCACACCATTAGATAGAAAATAATATTTGTACAAGATCAAGTTAAATGTTACTGTGAACGTGGGAAACAATAATCAATAAACTGAATATAATTTAGGGACAGTAATTGGTATAATAATAATCGATAGGTCGAAATGAAGCTTATAATAAGATGAATATAGATATACACAATCTAATTACTCAATAGTTAAGCAATAAGAATATATATAGAATAATAGTCCCGGAAGTTACCCGTACTTTCATTATCACTAGGATATAACAGTTGGTTTATCTGTTTTATTGAAAAAAAAGTATCGCTGCTAGAATTTCATGTAATTTTTAATCTATTATATACCATTTAGCTTTAATTAATTTATTCATTCTTTGTCCTATATTGCACACTTCTTTATCTTTAATGATTTGTCTTTTTTTTTAAAAAAATTTAATTATTTATAGACTGGGATGGGTGATAATGCATTTGAATTCCTAAAGTCAAATAGGGTGAGTTTTCATTCAACTTATGTTGCTATTTAAAAAAATTATTCCATTTTCAATATTAATAAGTTATTACTCCTATACAACATGAAAATGGGAAGCATACTTAAGTTGTATTGTGGTCTTTATGATCAGCTTGCAATTACAGTAGACTATGTATCTGCTATCCCTAATTCGGTTATCGATTAGTTCGCCTATATTCCGCGTAAAAACCAGTGACTTATTTACCAAACAACTCATCGACGAGTATACAACAACTGAGACCTTAATACCTACTGGACTTCAAGCTCCTTCTAACCTAGTACCTACTCAGAAGATGAAGAGAGAAAGCAGATCAATTCTCTACTCCACTATACTCAATCATGACTCAAAACTCATACGGTAGTATACTTAAAGGCCCTGACTATACAGTGATGCAAATAAAAAAACTAAGATGTGTATATATTTTAATAATAAGTTATAGAAATTCATAGTAATATAGAAATAATTAATCAACAATAAATCTTGCACATTAATAGTTATGGCGTCAATATATACGCCATACGATAGCTTAGAAATAGGCTAATATAGAAATACAACCATCCATTAATTTATGCAATAAAAGTATTAACTTGGAATTTTGGTTTGATACCTTCACACTACTCTCTAAATTATATCGTACCAAATTATAAGATTTCTGAGTTACACATATGGTTGGGAATATACATTACACAACAACGTAGTTGTGGCATAAGTCCATATGTTTTGTGAAACAAGTCGAAGAAACAGATGATCATCACGACTTCATGCAGGATGGTATTCTTTGCCTAATTATTTCTACTACCACTGATACTCCTATTACTTCGACTACTTTGGTATTTCTCTTGATGGTCTCGTTTCTCCGCACTGTCATATCGTGTGGCAATACCATTGACTATGATATCTTTTCATTCTACACTTTTGCGGCTACTACAGTTTTTTTGTATGGTATACTATTGGAATATGGAAGTAATTCGGATCTATAGATCAGTTGATTTTCATTACTTTGAACTAAGATTCAGATATTTTCACATGTACACCAAAATATTGCTAATATTTAGACAGATTCATAGGTAGATGTGTTCATCATGTTTAACAGAGTATTTTCATATCATTTCTAGTAGTAATCCACTAAATTGTTTCTTTTTTTTAAGATTTATGTACTTTTTTTTGTCTTGACAGGTTCCTCTACCATTTATATCAATGCTTCTTGTACAATTCATCTTCATTATAACTGATCGTGGTTTATTCTTACAGAAACAAGTTCTTGGAAAATTCATTTTTCAAATTATTCATGTTGTACTAATTCATGGATGGTTATTTTTTATTTTACCTCATATTACAAGATCGTAAGTTGTTACTGTGATAATAATAATAATAATAATAATAATAAATATTTTCATGTGTGTAGTTTGTAAGAGGTAGATGTGATATTATATACTTATAAATGAACATACCTACAAAGATGCTGATAAATGTTATTCACAACAGTAACAAAGTC
The DNA here is from genome assembly GCF_000237925.1 of Schistosoma mansoni. NCBI lineage: Eukaryota > Metazoa > Platyhelminthes > Trematoda > Strigeidida > Schistosomatidae > Schistosoma > Schistosoma mansoni. The sequence continues at coordinate 270,358 of NW_017386025.1, read as the reverse complement.
TTCACAAATTAAAACGTCTAGTTGTAATGTACATAACAATATTATATAAACAAATGTACAAATAAAAAAGTTTAACTTTAAGCAATGAGTTTGTTTAAAATCTGTGATATTCACTAATTTGGTTATGTATGCCAAATGTTGTTGGTGAAACATTATTTTTGACCTAATTAGATACTAGATTCACTTTGCCACAGTATTACTTAATTCGTTATGATAAATTAGCATATTTTGCAAACAATTTGTTCAAATCTTTCTTTTTTATGGAATTTCAACAATTAAGTAACAGTGCAATGGACATTTTGATTGTCAGGTATTCAGTAGGAAGTGAAAAGGAAAATCTTAAGTATTGATTGAAAATATTTATGATCTATGAGTTAGATAAAGGTAACGTAAAACTTGGGATATATGTAGGTACTTCTAGATTTTGACACTATTTAGTCACAGGAAGATGCGATTATGGAAATTAAAACCTTAGTAGTAATATCAGTGATATTTGTTATCCCAACTGCCTCATTTTCTGAAAATTTCCTGTCTCATCAACCTATATGTCGTCTTTACCTGGTTCTCTACGTCACTTTGTAATCTCAACAGACGTCAATTTTCTAAGGCTTCCATGGTAGAATTCTGGTAGCTTGTGTATATCCTCTATTTCCAAAGGCCCCATCTCAGAAGTATAAAGTAGGAAAAAACCAACTACTATGAAGTATACTCGTCCTTTATTCGGGAGATCTTACTTACGGAACGCGTGTCGCAAGTTGACAAAAGCCAACCAAGCTTTCTGAATCCGTATTGAGATTTAGTCATAAACCAGACCACTAGGACTTGAAATGATCGACGTGCTCAATTAATTAACTTCCTGTCAATTGTTTTTGGCGTTGACCCAAGCAATTCTTAAAGCAACAATTTGTGGTCAGATGACACTGTACTTTGTCAACACTTTCACCAAACAGAATCATATCATCTGCGTATTTCAAGTCAATAAGTTTATCTCTTTGTAAGAAATGGATTCATGAAAGGTAATATAATGAAGGCGTTATCTCTAAAAGATTTCTATGACGAGGTTTAATAACAATGAAGAAAGTTGGCAATCCTGACAAACACCTGTATTTTATCAGTTTGAACAAAAGTTTCGTATAAGTCGTGACTGGGAAAATAATATTCAAGTAGAGAGCTTTTGCAAAATTCATATTCTTCTTTAGTACGTCTTTTACTGACAAACTTCGTCACTGCGCTCCTTGAAAATTAACGTAATGTGGAGAACTTCTGATAACCAACAAACATTTAATAACCGTTTCTTATTTTGATACAATCAATTCATATTTTGGCTACATTTCATGATTTAATAATTTTCTCTTAACTTATTTAAATGCATTTTTGAAGTATTTTTAGCCTAGCAACTAGTATTTATGAATACATTCTTAACATTTAATTCCATTTAGCCCATTTACTTCTGGTCTGGCACCTCAGTTGTTATACTTGATTAAATGTGTATATTTTTCTCTATCGGCCTATCAAATTCGTAGTGGTTATCCTCGTCGTATATTAGGAAACTTTTTAACTAAAAACTACAATTACATCAATTTAGTTTTGTTCAAAGGGTAAGTTGATTTTTTATTTATTTTCATTTATTTCTTGATCATTGAGTAACATCGCTTCCATCTTCTCAGGATTTAATCAAGGTTTCTCATTACAAACTAGGTTGAGTTAGAGAACTAATAAAAACCAGGAAGTACTAAACGGTTATTTTATCCTAATATGAAACTCTTTGACAGCGCACATCCACAACTTCACCAGAGATCGAACCAAGAGGTTTTAGGTCTCACTGTGAATACTTGACCTTAAGATTATTAAGTTAGTATCCAGTTGTTTATAGTTCCAATCAAAATCAGTAATCGAATATAGGTTGGAGGCTATTGAAACTACTCGGATGCCTAAACCAAAGTAAGCATAGCGAGGTTCTAACATATGAATCAATAAATCAATTTTAATTTCGTCAATCCTCAAACTATATATCTACTTGTGACTTTTATACGTCTGCTTATTTCATCAGATCATATCAGGTGTAATATTAAACAGTGTAAATAAGGAAGTAGTTACTATATATCCTAAGTATTCAATGATATAAGACTCTTGAATCACTTTATTTCATCAGTAACTTTCTCATCCATATGCTGACCTCGATTTTACTGAAGATATTGTTCAATTTACTCATCTATTTTGTGTTATGAAGGCTATTTATCATACTTACTTTCTTTTTTCCCAGGTACCTACTGGTTCCATTTTTGTATGAACTGCGAAATGTAATGGATTGGATGTGGACTAGTAGTGCTTTATCTTTATATCATTGGATGGAATTAGAAGACGTTTATTCGAAGATATTCATTCTTAAATGTTGGCGACGTTCAGAATTAGCTTATCCTACACCAAGAGGACAGAATCGTGATACCAGTAAAAAAGCATTGACTGGTGGTTTATTACTATTATTCTTTTTCATTTGTTTCTGGGGTCCAATGGCATTGACTTCATTCATTGGTGCTACATTCGATGTGAATCCGCCAGTATTGTGTACTTTCAGCTTTTCATTTGGGGGCTTTCCGGTATGTTGTTATTGTTTCATTTCTGTTAGGAGTTTGTTTATATGTGATAAAACCTACAATGCAGTAAATCAGAATCTACACTTAGCCTTGTTGTTCTTACCATGGAATATTGGGTTCGTTTAGGCGACTAAAGATTTGGATAGAGAGATAATTGAAAGAGAGGGAGTAACATTAAAAAACTTATCATTATATGCATATATAAGCTTAGTTTCATGAGGACACTAATGAAGTAACAATGGTGACAATCAACTTTATTTAGCGTCTTCATAAAAAATTTCCGGAAGAGGTGTGAAATTACTAACTTTATATGAATGATATCAGCTAATTAAGATAAATGTTTCTTTTCTTCCTAATTGTTAAAACGTTGAAGTCATCTAAGAGAAATTAGACGAAATTCTTATTAAAACTATAAAGCGTGATAAAAGCCAAAATAAAATAGATGAAACTCATTTGCGTAGGATATTTCCCAACATGAAATCATCTGAAATGAGATTAATAATGTCTTGGGTTCAATCCGTCCTGGGATTATAAGTGCTTAGTACAAAAGGGTCCCATACTAGAACGAAACAGTTGTCTAATTTTTTCTGTCTTTCAATTGTACCTCAACTTCAGTCAATGCGAAATTGACGCAACTAAAAAATTAGTCCATTTTCCTCGAAACCTATACAGAGTTGAGGTTTCGTTTCATAAATGAGCTTGTTACACATCATTATTTTCCATTCAGCGCATCAGATTATTTGTCACTGAACATTCAAGAATTCTTTCCAAAATAAATAAATTTTTAACAAAAAAAGGTTTTTATTATAAAACATTTCTCTGTTGACTTTTGTTAAATTTCTTACATGTATATCTCAATAATTGGTAGTGTAAATATTGATTAATATTTTTGTAAATTTTTGATTATCGTAGTTTCATGTTATGATATTTTAGTTGACCTACATACCAATCTTTATTGTAACATTTAATATATTTTGTTATATATTATTTATTCCAACAGTTTCTCTCTCTCTCTGTCTCATAGTGAAATGACTTAATCATCAACTATGTGGTGTACTACTTGATTACTATCTATCCTTTTAACTTGGTCAAGTATTTATCAATTATTTATAGAGTTTCTTAACAAACTGCTATGTGGTCAATCAACTTAATAACGCATGCATAAACTAGTGGGCGAAAATTAACATGAATTATATAACTTTTATATAACGTTTAATGTTGTGTATGTGATTTGATACTATTTAGTCATATCGAATTTCCATCATAACCTATTCTCATTCTGTATATTAAGCAATAACTATCAAAGTAAATGATTATAAATACTTCACATGTAAACTGCTTCTCACCACACAGGCTTTCACAGTCTCGTCGACTAATGTATTTTTCGTTCTTTGTAATTGGATTTCATGGTTTCACCATATCCTAGTAATTATAGTAAGATTGCTCGTAACAATATCAGAACATTTCACTTTAGTTTTCAGTTTTCACCATCTTTAAAGTGAATAATTCTTATTTGTTTCAGATGTCTAAATTAAGACATGTATTTAATTTAAAAAGCCACTGAACCTTTAACGTGAATTCCTACAATAAGGACGTTCATAATTGTTATTCATTCAGAAATTTGAGTTTTTAAGTAATCTGTTTTTACAAGTTTTCACACAAAGCTATCTCACCAGTTCTCCGACAATCTTACCTGTATGAGTAATAAATCTTAAGTCAATGTGTATCCTATAATCTCATTTTTTTATGTTTAAGAATTCATTAGTTGAAGTTTATTTACAGTAGTCTAAACTAGAAAGAACATTTAAGGGATTATTATTTATTGTTTCAATTCACTTTTTCTTGTCTGATCAAAATTTATTTACTTTATTCTTCTTTGATTCAACAGCCTACATTCGAGTTTACTTCACGCGAAGGGAATATATTCACTGTAAATTCATCTGAATTAAACAATTTTATTCGTTGTCACGAAAAAGATAAGGTAAAAGGTTTTGTTTGATGTAAAAAAGATAGTTTAGGTTCAATCTTATCAAGTTCATTGAAATGACTTAATCACTTAACTAGTAACCTTACCATATTCATTGATTAAATAAATTTGGTCAGTAATTTGTTTATGTGTGATTGATAACTAATCATTCAAGTACTCATTTAGTCTACACGTTATTCGTATAAATTTAGTTCTCATCAATTTCCTTGTCTTAATGATTGAATATATAAATACACTGTTTAAGCTTCGGATATGACCTATTTAATGTTATGTTGTGGTGAGTTATTAGAGGGAAGTAAAATATAGTATGATGAGATTTAGGAATTCAGTATCTAGGACAACGCGTGAGTACACCTGCTCCATTGCGAACAATTTTGAGCCTTGTCACCCAAATTCTCTCTTATTAACCATTGGTTATGATAGTCGCGCAGACCGACGACATTTGTTATAAATGACTGTTTCCAGTTCCTAGTAATGATTTATAGACTTCCTATTCTAAAACATTTGAGTTTACCATATTTATATATCCATACGCACTCATTTTTCAAACACATTGATTTGTATCTGTTGATCTTTAAAGAAACGACGAACTAAATTGAATTTAATCCTTAATCAATTGGTTTATCTCAATGTTTCATCACGAATCTTGTTTTGTTGCTTTATCGTATTTGTTATGAGTTGTTGTATTTTTCTTGTGTACCAAAATCCCTGTCGCCAAATTGTTATGACTTGACCTAGCCGTCGCCAATTATTATGTCTTTATCAAGGTCGTTGCTAATTTGTTATAACCTTACGAATGAAACAAGGACGTAACTTGCGTGAATTATCCGCCAATAGAATACGACTTCTACGACCTTCACACTGTGACAATGACGTTCGATTAGTATGAGTAATCTAGCGTCCTTATTGGTCCCTAATCCGCCTAGCCCGTCCACTTGAGTCCAAAACACCAATAGCAGCCCCGGCAATATGAATCGTTTATTTCAAGCATACTCTGTTTATATGCCAGACAGGCAGACCACATCACACCATAAAATAGAAAATAATATTTGTACAAAACCAAGCCAAATGAGGCTGTAAGCGTGGGAGACAATAATCAAGAAACTGAGCATAACATAGGAACAGTAAATCATATAATAATAATCAATAGGTCAAAATGAAGCTTATAATAAGATGAATATAGAGATAGATAATCTAGTTACTGAATAGTTATACAATAGGAATATACGTAGAATAATCGTCCATTAATAGTTCCTAGGAGTTACCCGTACTTATGTCTTTGCCACGATATAACAGTATTGGTATCATTATCATATTGTACATTATTTACAAATTAGATTAGGACCTTAGTAGATCCAAAGGACTTGGCTTTCAGCTAGTAGATTTTACCTTCAAAATCCATATCACAAAAATCCGTGCTTGTTTAACTGCATACTATCACTAATCATGTCGTAGAAATTGTACATCTGAAAATCGGATTTACAAACCCATTCTTCCTTGCTAGACTTCGTCGGTATCTATTAAATGTTTGTGTTATGATGAAATATTAGAATGTTCCTTACTTCTCGATATTTTTTCTAGCAAACATTTGGGTTTCTACATAATTTCGAATGGAATGATCTACGCTATGTGACAATCGATGGTTTTTCTGGTAATATCTGGGCTATCACACCACCGTCATATCAAGCATTATTAATGAAATTACGTTCTCCTGAATCAGATTTACTTCTACATTTTCATATGAAATGTCGCAGGTACTATTACTTTTTCTATTTTTTCTATTGTCTGGTTGTTTTTTTTATGTATGTATAGTCTCACAGGAGACCAGTAGCTACTTCTCAGACTGTATCACTGGGTGATGCAGGCTCGAATCCCACAAGGAGCATCAATCTTGACAAGACTACATGTACGGCTTGGTGACAAATCAGCTGGAAACGTAGGTATAGACCCTCTTATCGATTGTTTCAAATCACATAACAGATAGAAACTCGATACAATACGGGTACACCGAATGATACGGTACATGCTTTAGTGTTTATTCTCCTGATGAATGTGATAATCAATTAGTTATAAGGCTTGTGGGTCCCAACATAAAGTTGTTACTTGCTTCACAGCAACACAACAAGAAGAATAAGAATAAAGTTGAAGTCAAGAAGTGGCAATACATATATTAATGGTAAGGAAAACCAAATATAGAAGTTATACTTCAAAAGTAACAAATAAATTGATTAATTTAAATAATAATGGGGTCAAAAAGAATTGTATAAACATAAGAGAAATTATGTCTCTCATTTGTACAAGTGATTTCATATTGTATCATCTTTATGTTTTCCATTGTAACTTATGATATTCTCGTGTATCAGAAGGGGTTTTGTGGAGATTTCAGTATTTTCATAGTTGAAATCATGAGTCAATTGAAGCTAGATCACCATGGAAAACCTGAAAGCACTGGCTGGCCGTTTCGTTTCATTATGGGTCTCCTCATCGGTGCGCATCCACGATCCCGCCTCGCGAGTTTCGAACCCAGAACCTACTAGTCCCATAATAGGACGAAACGGCCGTCCAGTGCTTTCAGGTTTTCCATGGTGGTCTAGCTTTAATCGGTTCTCGTGTATATCAATTGAAATGTGTGAATTACTTAATATAACTCATTTCAATACGTGAAATTTTCATAGATAGTTATAAATTCCATTGTTTATTTATTTAATAATTATTTTTTTTAATTTATTGTTGGTTTATTTACTTTTAACATTACTATTATTATTATTATTGTTTGTAGATCAACAAAAGAAATTCAATCCAGTCATACGTCAGTTGAAGATATATTTAGTCGTAAACTATCACCATCAGAAAAATTACAATTACTTATGGTTTTGAATTCTACAAATTTCACCTTTCCTATATCTGATTCTAATAGAAATTCTTTATATAGGACATCTATAATGAATAATAATAATAATAGTAATAGTATGTTAACAAGATCATATCAATCTCAAATTGATTCTGTTACATTGAATTCTGTATTGCCAAGATATGTTTTACTTAAAAAAGATAAACTTCGTGGTGCTTATGCTTTTCTTGGTGATCCACAAACTTATGTAAATGTTAGTTTTCATATACATCAAGATTTAATAAGTCATCAAACATGGTGGGAATTAAAAGAGAAAATTAATAGTAGTCCATCATCTGATCCATGTTTTGAAGTAATTCGACATCCAACATTAAGTAATAATGCTGTTGAAGCGAATGTATTGTCAGTTCTTACTTTCAATGAACGTGTATCCGATAGCTTATTTGGTAAAGTATTCAATAACTACGGGTAATTTAAATCAATGTGTTTGTTAATAAAATTACCATGTATATTAGTTTTTTTAAGTGTTCACTATTTTTTGTAGTTTAATGTATATTAACACATTGGAATTATTGGATATAATATTACTACTTTGGTTTCATATTTAATTTTTGGAGTTGTTGTTTTCTGTGAACTGGGTGGTTTTATAGTGAAGCTTCAGACAACATCATGAGCACATACTCCAAAGAGAAGCTATCAATCTAAACGAGAAATCAAAATTTCTTGAAGATAGCCTTTCTGACGAATATTAGCTGGTGCGAAACGTATGTTCATTACTTCCTGTCTAATAAATCCAGCCAAATATCATGTACTTTGAAATGTCCAGTTAGTTTATTTACTTATGTAGCTTCAGCTACTTAGTTGTGAATTCAAACCTTACTCTACCTACTCCATCTTGAACTACTAGGCTAGTATCACTGAAACTCGCGTTTAAAATGTTTCTGGAAGCCAAGGTTGCTTATTTGCATTTAGTTAATGAGTTAAAAATGATAAAAGATTTGTTTATTAACTTTTTTCTATCCGTCTTCAACAGCAGTCAGCATTGCGCGTCGTGGCAATCTGTGGTTGGGCATGAGTAATACCTGACCCAACCATCTCAATCGATGTAGATTCAGAACCTCATCAACTGATTTACCACCATTACCTAATATCATGAGTTTAACCTCACTACTACTTACCAGTGATCCCAGCAGATGCGAGCAATATTTCTAAGAAATATGTTATCGAATACTAGTAACTTACGAGTATCTTCTACTCTTAATGGCTACGTTTCGCAGCCATAAAGTAGAACAGAACGCACTCCTGCTCAGTATACTCATTCCTTAAATGATAGACAGATATTTCGCCTTCTCCACAGATCACGTAAGTTGGTAAAAGCCAAACGATCTTTTTGAATCCGTATAGAGATTTCGTCGGACATCAACCCATTAGGGCTGACCAGACGTCCAAGATAAGTGAAGTTGTTGATGCGTTCATTGTGTGTAACCCTGACAACCTCAATACTGCATTTTCACCCTTTAACATGTGGGAGGTTTTTTCATCAAAGGATGGGCCGAAAATGTTCAGGAGCTTTGCTCAAACAAGTGTTAATTGAGTTCAGTTCACGGTAAATTAAGATTAAAATAAGGTAACTTCCAGTAAGACCTCTCACTATTCGCCATTTTCACTGAATTTCATTAGGAATCATGTATGTGCCAGGTCGTCTGTTTATTTTGCTTGGTTTGGTCTTTTTTAAAATACCGTCTACGATGCTTGTTCTGATTTTTTGTGTTCAAATATATTCATTCTAATAATGTTTCTTTTTTTCTCATTTATCTTTTTTATATTTTACAGTATCATCGGTATGTACGCTGCATACATATTTTTAGCTAGTCGGCTGCTACGTACTGCGTACAGTAATATTTCTTATGTGATTCGTCTTGAAGAATTACCTCATGTGGATCGTATTTTGAATTTATGCCATGAAATTTATCTTGTACGTGAAAATAACTTACTATTATTAGAGGAACAGTTAGTGGCAAAACTTTTCTTCCTTTATCGTTCATCAGAGACTATGATTAAATGGACTAGACATCCAAAACATATCGTTGAACGATTTACAAGTAAACCGACTTCTACTACTACATTATCTCAAGAACCTCCCAATTCTGCACCAACTACCTCTCATCCTCCTTCGTCTAGTGGAACTATGCATCCTTCAATAAATCAAGAATTTAGAAATATCAATAATGGAACGAATAGCAAGCCACCTGTTCACTTCAGACGTGTTCGTAATTCAGTCGATGACGGTAATCATCGTTTACCACCACCAACAACAACCACACTGCTACCATCATCTTCACAATATCAATAATAATATCAAAACAATCATATAAAATCCCCAAATATTTACCCTCTTAACACTCCGTTAAGAATACAATGGCCCTGTACAAGTAGCTTAATTGTTAAAATAATCTGAAATAAGACTGATTAAATCAAATCGATCCATGATTAATACAGAGTGAATTCTCTTTTCTTTCACTGATTAATTCATTTTGGAATGATTAGTTATTGTAAATATATAGTCTAGTCGTAATTAACAGTTTCGATTGCTCACTTGTTTTTCTTTTTCTCTATTCAAACGGTTTCTACATTTTTTAATGTATTAATATTGTTATCTAATGTGAGTAATTCTCATTTTTATATTGATTACTGTTTAATGACTGGCTGTTGATTAGTTGCTATTTGTTTTTATAGTACATCAATTATCGTTAGTTGTATTTCTATTGTCTTCATAGTTTCTACGTACATTTTCCTCACTTTGTCTCCGTGTGTGTATACAAACTGTTCTATCAATTATCTCCAATCTATCCACATATCTTTGTCATTGTTATAATACTTATTCCAATCTTCTCTTTGTTTTCTTCTGCTTCGTTATCTATGACTACCTTCGTCTTTTTCTCTCACATATTACACAATCAATCTTCTTTAGAGAGGTTCATATATTGATGATTAATTGTAAAAAGAAAAAACAACCAGTAAATTCTTCCAAATGTTTCATAGTCAAATTATTGTTTATTATCCGTACCAAACTGAATGCACTATGTTTCATTCCTGCATTGATTTCTATATGTATATTTTTGATTACTATGAAATGATGAATAAGTTGAAAATATATATATACTCTCACTTTAATATACAATTAATAGATTGATTCAATTACTGATAACATATATATATCCATCTGTATTATACAGAGTATACTGCCTAAATTTTTTGTTCAATAGATTGGTTTATTTTTTTCCTTCACTTTTTATCTCTTCTAATTTCTCTTGTTCTTACTTTTGTTCCTAACATAAATTTTGTTTTCATCTTTGTAATTCATGTAATTCAAATGGTTTTCTTGTTTGTTTATGTTAAAATATGGATATGCTCATATTGAATAAGTAGTATATATGTAAATGAATGTAATATTTTGACTTATTAAAAAAAAGTTGGAAAGAGTGAAACAATCTTCAGATTAAGTAATGATAATGATAGTAATACTGAGTTAAATAGACATGAATATGTAATTTGTGTTTCTATGAACAATGTATATAAATTTGTGTATTATAATTTGGTGGAGATATTGACAATATAAAGTTATTTTAATGGAATATTAATGAGTACAGATAAATGATAATATAAGGCATCTGTTGTCTGAAAATTGATTTCTTTTTCTCTGTAAGAATAGGCTGTTCACACTAATTGTATTTCTGTCATATCTTGTGGTTGTATTTCGGTACGAGTCTATGATAATTGCTAATAATGGAACAATTAAACTTATTCTTATATGAACAAATTTTATGGTGAACGCGATTGAACGCTTTATCGTTGATAAAGCACACGCTAATATCAAGTAGAAATGGCGAGATATACAGGAAGGCTTAGTAATCTGAATGAATTTGGAATGGAAGAATTGTCTCTTTATAGTAGCACTCGTCAAACTTGGAACAACAAAGTAAGCAAACTAAAAATTATAACATCCAATCAAATATTAGCTAAAGTCATTGAGGAAATATTAGCTAGAAAGATGTCATGAAGGTTATCCTTCGAAACAGGGACCGACAAAAACAAGATAACTTGTGCTTTCCTTAGCAATTAAGTTTCTTGACTAAATAAACTATAAATGTTTTTATAATTGATTTTAGTGATTCCGTCCTCCGCAACATGAAATTCTATTCGAATATGTAGAACTCATTGAGAACAACTTAGTATATAAAATGTCCTGAAAATCATCAATCATGTCATTTCTCAGCATACATATTATTACAACCATGACATATCTAGCAACAGGCATTATTTCATCGTGAAAAAAACAATACAGCTAAAAGAAAATGAACAAAACACAGTTGAACTTTCTTTTAGATATGTTAGTGTTAGAGAAACCTGTTACTAAGAATCTAAATAGAAGTAGACTAACATTGACTTTAACACCGATTTATAATTTCTGTGGCTGTCATTTGGTTGCAGTAAATCAACAAAATACTATACGTAAATCCTTGGATCCCAACTTCTCAGTTCCCCAGAACTCTTAAATTCCAAACAGAAAACTAGGGAAAATGTATGGAAGAAACTTGGATTCGAAGGTTATATGATTCACAAAAATGGAAAGTCCTAGTGTATTGTGTGATATCGAGACCCTAGAATGTTATGAGAAATTTCAAAACTGGTTACAACTTTATGAACGCTCCAGTGAGAACGAGAAAATAATAATCTACTGTTTCCTTGATTTCTCTGAATTTTTAATTAATTAATATCTTCAGTACTTTATCTGGCTGTCAGAGACTTCTGAGGAGTCATCGACAACTCCCAACAAAGTTGATAGTGATAATTAGGCTTTAAAAATTGAGGACGTCTTTTATTTAAGAGCATTCCGCTACTTATAGACATCAATTTAGTAATAATTTTATGGATAGTGTATTGTTATAACTCAATTATGACACTACCATATTTATGATTATCTGGACATAATCTGTTACATTGACCATATTCTTAAGTTTACATGTATGAGTTTTTAAACCCAGTATGCTCTTGACCTGAACGTTCCAAAATTTTTGACCAGACATACGTCCAATAATCATCAGGTTTGGGCTGCACGAAAGTCTATCTCAAACATGACACACCATAGTTCATGTTACTATGCTTAAGTTGATTTTGATAATCACTCAGAAGTAATTTTCATGATAGGTAAAAAGTGATTTTACATCCTTTGCATTTTTTTCTGAGTATCTTTATAATTTAGACAAAAAATGTGTTAAAACAATTTATTCAACCTGACAAATACTATTAAAAGCTTTAACCAATCAGTGTTGTAACTTATAAGCAAAGATGGATAGTAGCTCGCAGTGGAATCGAGGACGCGCGTTTCGTCCTATTCGAGACTCGTCAGCTGGATGCACCTGCATCTCAAAGTTGATGTTCACTCTGGGACTCAAACCCAGTACCGTTCGCTTCAAACGCCATCGCGTTACCCACTCAGCTACTGAGTCCTGATAGCCGCTTACTTGTGCAATGAGGTGAAGTTTAAATTCACTTAGTATTGTTTGTTTGAATCTATCTTTCCATTGATGTTTAGGACTTCAACTGGTCAGTCTTTAATTGGCATATGTGCATCGGAAGATAGATTCAAACAAACAATACCAAGTGAATGTTGTAACTTATTTTCATTTAGATTTAGCTAGGCAATCTAATCAGTTATCATTTTGATCTTGAATTAATCATTGATTAGGATTAACGAGTAATTATTAAATTTTCAAATAATATCACTTTGATCTGAATAATAATTATTTGCAAAGTTTTAATTGATCTATTTGTTTTTATCTTCTTGTTATTTGTTTTTTTTTTCTAAATCATAGTCTGTCTGAAATTCCAAAAAAAATCCTTTGATCTTAAAATGAATTAAGATCATATGAAATAAATAATCAATTATAGATAATCAATACCATTAATTTATTAGATTCAATGTATAATGTTTGTCAGAAAATCACTTTTTTATAAAGATTTTCAATTGAATTTTAATTTATTTTAGGTTTCTAAGATATGTACAGATTAAAATTCATTCTAGTGCACAAGCCAGTGGCTATCTGGACTCAGTAGTTAAGTGGATAATGCGATGACGTATGAAGCGAACGGTACTACGTTCGAGTTCTGAGGTGGGAATAAACTCGATAAAAAAGGTACATTCAGCCGACGAGTCTAGAATAAGACGAGACTCACATCTTGGATTTGGATATTAGCCACCATTCATTTCAGACTCAAAACCATATGAGATCATTTTTATAGTTCCTACTTTGATTCAATCAATCGAGTAGTAATATCAGCCTTCACACTAAGAGTGTGGTTCATATCCAAGTACCTGAAAAATTATTCAATTAGTTTATTAATTATATTATCTTTATGGTTGAAGCTAAGGGTGCCCTCAAATGCCCTGGTACGGCCGGTGGTGGGGAGAGTCAGCTCTCTTTCCCGAAATTCTCTCACATGGTCACGCGTATACAGTTACTGCCAGAGAAGTTCTACTCTTTGCCTTCTCATGGAGGGGGTGTTGTTTACAGAATTGAGAGGATGAAAATCGGATTTTCGGTGATTTAACCGGGTCGGTGGTTATGGAGGATCCACCTAGGGGAGTTGGAAAATCCTGATTCGAAACCAGGGGTATATATGGACTCCAGGATATTGAAGGAACAACTGGTGTATGAACCTACTATTGGTCACCGACTATCATGGGACTGCATCTGCTGAGGTTACTCCACTGCCTTGTGGATCGGACCTCTAGATTAAAGGCTCTGGGAGTGGCCGCCTGAGAAAACCACCTGCATCGGTCTGGGTACCCAGGCAGCATCACAGTTCAGACACAAATCAAGTGACTTGTGTGACTCATATGTATTCGTTGTCCCTCTGTATCAGTATTTATGTGTTTAAATAAATAAATGATGACAAGGGTATTTTCAGCTTGACGTTAGCCAAAAATGTTAGGTTACCTAATTTCTTTTCAAGTCCATCACAATGAAGAACGACATGGTGAAATTTCCAGTTTGTAATGACTTTAGGTGCTTATGAATATTGTGTATTAATTAAGTAGTCTGATTTGATACTGTTTTGCTGAAGTAAATGCTTTTTTTAAATTTGGACAAGGTTTGAACCTGTATTCGAACTGCTGAATGAGCTTATATAATCGCAGGTCTATGTATGTTCTAGGTTCATAACATATTATATCGATATTGAGTAAAAGGTAAAGAATTTTACTGAATCGAAAATCACAACTACTATGGAATTTACTTTAGAAATATCATAGTTTTCAAAAACATTTATTTTGCTTAGTGATAAGTTCTCAAAAGACAGAGGATCTTATTTCAAGAGTTTCTAGCTACCTATAACATATCATTGAATAATGAGACATGTATCTTTAAGAATGCATTAGAAACGTAATTGATAGTATTCTGTGACTGTTGATTACTGGTGTCTGACAAGTCGAATAAAATGAAAACCTTACAATTCTTTTAGAAAGGAAATTCTGTTAATTAGGGCTGTACTAAGTACTACTAGTAAATTATTTATCTACTGTGATTGTTGCAGTTGTCAAATATTGAAACTACCTTAAGACTGGGATGACTGTTGCGTGTCTGTTGCAACAAACTCTTGTTTTTGATTTATTTTAACTGACTAACTATGTATGTTAACTCCAAGTACTAACGCGTTTATTGTTAGGCTGATTACTTGGAAATTCAAACTAAATCACTACTATAGTTGTTAACAACTTCCTCCGTCTTCATTCGTTGGAGTAATTACAGGTCATCTCAACGGAATGTATTCACCAAATATATTAGGCAGTTAAGAAAGATATCATACTACCTAAATGTTTGCGAATCAGGATGCATAGTAGCTAACTGCTGTCTAAAAATACTACTTTATTCGGACTTTGTTAATCTTTACAAGTTAAGTAATAATAATAATAATAATAATAATGTACGATCCACTTGTATATGCTGTACATACGAATATAGAAAAAGTCCCTCCGTATCTGTTTTATCTTGTGACTAGTCCTTTGTGACACTCGAGTGTTATTAGGTGTTTACACTAGATGGAAAAAAATATCATTCAGGTATCACTACCTTTAACTATACTTATATTCTTTGTTATAGTACGTCTGACTATCTTCTGGATCATTTTGAACGTTCGTTACTCTATTATAAATAAGTTTTTAACTATTACCGTCTTTCGAATTATCGAACCCAGTAGAGCGTGACTGAAACTTTAACACTGAGACAGACATAATGAAGTAGTCCTATTTCTGGATCTAACTAATAATAATAATAATGGCTTTAATCAATATTATATGCTTGTTACAATATGGAATTCTCGGAGGTAAGATTTTCAACAACTGTCTCCACTTTTCTTTTTATATCAGAAAAAAAATATATCTGTATTCATATACATATGAAATAAATTTATAGTCATGTAGAATTAATTGAAGTATTTGTTAGAAAATAAGAACCCACATAACAGTGTATTAACAACATATTCAAAAATATACGTTCTTGAACAAGTCAACTGTAACAACCAATTCGTCGTATATTGGATATGATTGAGTCTCTGTTAGCCACCATGAATTTCTAGTTTCCATATACTTAAGTAGTCTATTGACACTTGGAAACCCAAAAATAGAGATTGAAAGCCATTTAAAGTGTGTTTTCTTTCTTTTCTAGTGTAAACATTGGACTTCTTATTGTTGTATAACTCGATGGGAAGGCTGGGATTATACTTTTTTTGTTGAAGATTGCATTGGATTCAAAAAATGACTTATTATCAATAAATATAATGACCCTCAATTCTAGAAACTGTTTGTTTATATTGAAAGTGTTTTCGAAAAGTTGAGAAAAAAGGTCCGGTACTACTTGTCAATCTCTCAGTTCGAGAGATGTTTCGGTTGATAGAAGTCGACAGTTTAGGCGGCTTATACTGAACAAATTTTTCTTCGTTTGGGATGATTTCTAGATTGTGTTTAGTAAATTTCAGCGCCTACAATAAACATAATCTTGTAGCTTTGTAGACTGCACACACTATATTCATTTGCAGAGTCATAGTAGTCGGGACATAAGAAAGAAATCTAAGTTTGTCGTAGTAAAATGTTCATCCAGTGTGAAGCGAAAGATTCAGAGAAGATAAATTTTCAATGAACCGTTAAAACGCTAAACTATAGATTGCCAATCATGTATCCTTGGATCTCAACAGGTGTTTCATTATCTTTTCGAATGATTTACAATCATTCGTATGATAATTCATGGATGGTTTGTGGTTCATGAACTATGAAATTGTTTTCTGAGAAGAAGGAGAACTGGAAGTCTGTTTTTTGCAGTCGTCATCTTTTGATGATATAACAGAACATGTGAATCCTCACAATGTCAACGAAATAACGTTTACTGAAGTTAGAGCTCTATAGAAGTGGGTAGCCGTAAGTAATTACATACTATTATATTTTCAGGTCACGACACAGAGTCTTTAATGGGCTCTGACAAAACGAGGAACTAAAAGAATATTATAATTATAGTGGCAGCGTCACACGAATTTGTTGTTTCAGTTATGACCAGATAAAGTTGTTTGATAAACACGCCAGTGCTATTCTTTGCACTTTCAATATATTTTTCTCATTTTACAGAACTGTTAACTACAACTTCCTACTATGAGTTTGTTCGTAGTCAAGAGATAACACATTTGAAGCGCAACTTTTCCGGTTAGTCAAGCCCGAAACAACTGGTGGCTAATGCTTATAATCCATTTATTTTGTCGAATTAAAAGGTATTTGAGGATAAATGTGTCGGATAATATCTTCATAATTGAGAGTGAGTGATTAATATTTGATAAATAACATTTTCCAGTTGTCTGCAAGGTTTCAAATGTTTAACCACAAATATATTCAAAATGATAACACAGGATTTACAAAATTGCCTGATAATTATTCTTAACACTCTCCACAAATCAGCAAAATCTTTTCTTCAAAACTCCACGACAAAAGAATGGGGTAATATACCCGAATTTACAGATTAAATCAATTAAATTACAGAGTAAATGTCAACTAATGCCAAAGCATGTAGCCTCTAGTAAGAATAGATTATAAGAAAATCTTTCCTTCATATTAAAACATGAGAACAGTAAGAGAGGTCAGAAGAAAAGCATGGAGCATGATAAATGACCTTTGATATTGTTTTCATTACGGAATCATCATTAGACCAAACTTCATATGATTCCAACAAGATGGTTGAATAAATTGCGTGGCTCAGATTAAAGTTAAAAATTTTGATATCAAAAAAGACTAAGTGCAAGTCTATTAAAAATAGACTACTGTTTTGATGGACTGTAAAAACCCATTCATTTCAAAGAAATTTGAAGTTGAAGAAACTAATGTGCATACAGCAGGATGATCTGCATACTTAACAAAATTGTTTTTCATGGCAGAAGTCAGGTCATTCAGAAAAAAAACCCCAGAAGATAAGGTAGCTATCATTATTAATCTGCTTCTTAAATCGAAGCTCTTTAAATAGTTACAACACATTCAAAGAGTCCTTAAAAGATATTTTTTGAGCAAACGTTCGATTTCATGGCTTGTTAGATGATTTAGCCTCAGAAATTAGGAAGTTTTTTCCCTTACACAGCCTTTAGTTTTTCCCCCTATAATATAAAACAGAAACTTATTGAGGTATTTTATAAACTGTGCTGGTAGTCTTGTGATATAATACCACAAAAGGTACTTAGTTGAGCGATTATTAGTTTGATCAATTGATTAAACGTAAGATAATTAAGATTATTTTATTAAGAGAACTCTGAATGCGAAACATTCTATTGTGTCCAGCAAAATACTGTTTTTCCTGATGAAATTTACTCTCGAAGGTCCGATTTTTTTAAAAGTGTCTAACTAAATAAAATCTGCAAGTCAACTCTGTTCAGTCTATTGTTATTTTCCAAAAATATAGTAAATAATTTTTGTCAATCATAGGCAACCACAACAACTAATATAAATGAATTGTTGTTTTTTAAACTACTACTTAGTAGTATCATACATATATCAAATTTTTGGCAACGACTGAAGCCAAGTTTCATTTTCTCCAAATGTCTACTAATTTATTCCGAATGGCATCCTCTTGGTTCAGCACTAAAACTATCATTCATAATTCGGTGAAAACAATTGGTAAACACGAAGCATGACGTAAGAGGTAAACTTCATATTAAACTGTTTACCGTGTGCTTGGTAAGACATACTCGTACCTTCAGATAAACTACTTTCCTTGGGAACGATATCACATCATGCTTTTGCCGCAGTCACAGGAATTATCAACAAGGTATTCGTTTCACACATATAACCCTATTAACGATGTACCAAGTATACTAGCTGGTTAGTGGAATGTAACTGGTTTCCGCTGTAATGGAATTTACTTGTTACTGTATTAGCTGGGCTATTCAGTACGAACTGGTGATGTGATTAGTTTCTATGAAATGATTTAAGGTGATCGATAATTATTTTGCGATTATTTGATCTTGAAACCAGTACTAATTCACCTTGTATTAGTTTTATTAATTTTCCTACTTATGTTTAGAACTCCAGTTGATCAATCTCTTATTGGCATTTGTGCATCTTGTACAGATCACCTTAATATTGCCTTAAGTCACAAGCATTATAAGTAGAGATGGATGGAGACCAGCAGTGAAAACCATGACTCACATTTTGCCCTATTTTGGATTCATCAGATGAATTCACCTTCATCCCAGATGAATTAAACTTCACACCATTGCACAAACTAGTGGCTATCTGGAATCAGTAAATAATCAGTGAATAGCGCGATAGTGTTTGAAGCGAACGGTGTTGGGTTCCATTTTCGGAGTGCACATTAACTCTGGGATACCGGTTCATCCACCTAACCAGTCCCAAATAGGACGAAACCTGTGCCCTGGATTTCACTGCTTTCCATGATCTATCTCTGCTTATAACTGTACTAACGTTATTATTCCGTATGCTAACATTCTGTCTAACTATTTCTCCCCCAAAATGCCACAATTCATTATTATTAGTAGCGTTATAACATTGATAAGTTTATATAATTACTTTATAGTTCCCATGTGTAGATACTTTGGAACAATTAATGATTATTACAGTTCTGCTTACTTACTGGTTAACAGGAAGTAAAATATATTATCTAATCGATGCTAAGTTAGTAATTTACATAATTATTATTTACAGTTTTACCCTTTGAGTATGAAAAATTATATAGAGCTTGGTTTTTGTTTTATATTCCATAAAGAATTGCAATAATTGTTTTGTTCTTTATCCCCTCAATCATAATTATTGTCAAGTAGGATTTGTCTAGTCAAAGCAAAAGATATAATTCAAATCCTAGACTGATTTATCTCTATAATCATTTGAGACCGGGGGTAACTGAATAATTATGTCGTCTTAGTATGTAATTCTTATTGAGTGTAGATCCATGAATTTACCACAGAGCAGACCTAGAACCTTCAGGTCTCATAGCCAGTGCCAAGACTTTAAACAACTAAATTCTCATCCAATGAATCACAGTTTTAAGTTTAGTTAATTCACAATACTGGTTGACTGTCAGTTGTTTCCATTAATCACACCTATCTTAATCTTGATGTCCTTGAGTTCTACTGGTCATAAATTCCCGCTGAAACTCCTTAAATCTTTTCCTGACGTTATCCATTAATAAACAATTTATTATTATGAGGGCGTTGGGGAGTTGAACTGAATTTAATTAAACATTCATTAAAAGCCGAAAAGAAATAAATAACTGTTTCGTCTTTGGATAGGATTTATGATAGTGATTAGTGAACTATTGGGACTCTCCTAAAATAAATGGGATTTAATGAAAACTTGATAGATCTGGTCACTTGCACATCATATTTCGGCAATAAGTCCCAAAGCAACAGAAAACAAAAAAAATTAGGTGATCAGAAAAACTTGACACTCAAGAAGAGAAAACTGTAGAATGACTCTGCATACATAATACCCAAACTTTTCCTTTTAATTGCAGTTATCATTTCGGGAGAGAGTTAATATTTATTAATAAGAAAATCTAGATCATTTGAGATCATTTCAGTAATGAAATCTCACAGTATTATCTAACCGAGATTAATACAAGTTTTTCTACAGTTAAAAATATAATAAACCAAATGAAGTGAGATGAAAATTTTGACTGATTTATCAGAACATAACGTGAATTGTCATAAATAAATGTTTAGTTCATTTTTTAAGACTCCACTCGGATATGTTCCGTCGCCGAGTGAATACAAATAACGAATATACAGGTAATATGTTTTTCCAGTAAAGTGTACATAGTAAATATTCAGAATGTAGCTAACTAAATATATGAGGAAAAATTTAAGAATAATATAATACTGTAAGGATCTTATAAGAAATACATAGTAAAAATAACAAAATTGACTCATGATTTCAACTATGAAATTACTAAAGTCTCCACAAAACCCCTTTTCATTATGATCATATGCTCACTAGTGACTGACTTCAAGAGATATTTCCTGGAGTTCTGGTAAGAAACAGTGACCGTTGGAGTTCAACCACGTCTATTTTGAGATATCAACTCACTGAAGACGATTGGTGAACGGTTGGTCAACTTCGTGGATTGGTAGAAGTTAGACATTAACACCGTTGGATGTCAGCTCAGTGGTCTAGTAGTTAAGCGCTCGGGAGAGAGACTGGTAGATCGTGAGTTCGAATCTCGCGAAGCGGGGTCGTGGATTCGCACTGCTGAGGAGTCCCACGATAGGATGAAACGGCCATCTAGTGCTTCCAGGTTTTCCATTGTGGTCTACCTTCCATTGATTCATGATTCCAACTATGATATTAGAATTCTCGTATTTTAAATGCCTTTTCTCTTAAAGCCAACGAAACAAATCTCCAATAACAATATCGTGTAAAGGTAAGAATAATAATTGCTTTACTTAGTACCATGAAGTTTGTTATGGCAAAGAGATCGTACTACAACAAATTTATGTTTAACATATGTTCAAATTATTATTATTTAAAAATATCATTTTTTTCCAGTGGTCATTATCAGATATCTATCTTCAATCGTGAAGGTTTTCAATCAGTTCAAATCTTACAACTATTTTGTTCCCATCCATCACATATGTCAGATCCATGACTTACTAAGTATGTATCTCTCGTTTCTTCAAAAGATAGACAAGAATGAGAATATATCAACAACCTGATTGTTTCTGTAAACGTTTTCCAGTTTTTAACGTAGCAACAGTTTGTAAACGTTTTATTATACTGTGTCAGTACACACGGTTAGTATACATAATTATTGAGTTTAAACAAACATAAAACAAGGATATTTCCTACACTATTTGGACAGTTTAAAAAATGTGAAAAAAACGTTTGTAAAGACCGCCATTTCTCATATCAAATAGAACACACCGAGTTATCTCGTCAGTTTAATATTTTGTTTTTCTGCAAACCTCTGTGATATTTTTCTAAACCTACTTTCAATTACACCAAACTTACACACTGGGTTATTCAGTGTCCTAGAAAACACTAAACAGTGAACAGATTTATAAGCATATCAAATTTGATCTTAGATCAAGTGGACCTGATGGTCAGTTAGCATATTTCATAGTGTAAAGATGTTCAGTGATACAAACAGCTGCCCAATTAATGTAACTTATCCAATGAGTACGAAGCGTAAGTCCAAAATTATCATATTTACTCAACATATTCAAAGAATGATTGATTTTATCATTGCTGTCGCCTGACTGAAATTATCTGAGTCGTCTATTGAAATCGGAACATCAACAAATTTTCGACAGGAATATATTCCGTTATGACTTTTACCATGTTAGTTATCATGTGACTAAATTACCTATCAGAACACTGACTTATACGACCTTTGCACTGTGCCGAACCAATGACGCGTTAACCAGTACGAGCACTCTAGAGTCAACTGTGAGTACTTACTGGTTCTTTTTGCCTTTCCCTGCCTGTTGAGTCCAGAACACAATCTCAGCTACTACTCTATGAAACGTATATTTCAGACATATGCAGCATATATATATAAGTAAATCAGACCTCAGCACACTATAAAATAGAAAATAACAATTATACGAGATCAAGCTAAAAATGGTTGTGAGTGTGAGAGACTATGACTAATAAACTGGTTCTAAGTTAATAATGATAAGGGAAACATAAAGGCAGAGATTGGCAAAGCAAGGGCAGCATTCCTACAGTTGAAGAACATATGGAACTCAAAACGACTCTCAGCCAACATCAAAGTCAGAATCTTTAATATTAGAATCAAGGCAGTTCTGTT
Source organism: Schistosoma mansoni (assembly GCF_000237925.1). Classification (NCBI taxonomy): domain Eukaryota; kingdom Metazoa; phylum Platyhelminthes; class Trematoda; order Strigeidida; family Schistosomatidae; genus Schistosoma; species Schistosoma mansoni. The sequence goes on along the minus strand of NW_017386025.1, from coordinate 247,573 downwards.
GCACTTAGCTGAAATCTGAAGAACTACTGCAACCATCATCAAAAATGTACAAGCCTTTATAAGCAGTTGTGTACACAAGATACTCTAGATCCGATAGCCAGATACTAACAACAATAACCTATTTCGGCGGAGAAGAAACCAAATTCTAGCTGATGCTGAGACTAGTAAAATGCGCTAAAATGGATAGGGAATGCATTGCGGAAATTGTCAAACTACGTCAAGAGTACAGCACTAACTTTGGATCCTGATGGTGAAAGAAAAAAAGATAGACCAAAGAACACAATGCACCTTGAATTTGAGGCAGACATAAAAAAAGGACAGCATTTGGCAAGAACTGGAAAAGAAAGTCCAGGACGGAGTTGGTTACGGAAACCTAATCAGTGGTCTATTCTCCGTGAGGGGTGATGGGAATAAGTATGTAAGTATTCTTCTTATCTAATTCATATAAAACAATTACCAAATTCAATGAGAACTATTCGATCTCCATTACAAGTGTAAATTTAACCTGGGGTAAGATAAATTATGAGAAAAGTTAATGCTGAATGAATCAATAATCAAATTATAAGTTAATTATGGACAATAAATTTTACACTAACTAGTAGTAACTTATATTCATGCTTTTAGTAATTTGCATTTTACCTAACGACAGATGGTTTATGAAAATCTAACATCATAATTTGTAGAATATGAACATTAGATATTATGGGATAAAGTGAATCCATTTTGCGTATTCTGAATCCTCCACGTACTTACTAATTTGCAAAACGAAATAAAATCTTTGGCACAAATGTAATTTTGTATGCAACATACTAAAAAAAAATATTCTTATTTCACTAGTGAAGAATAATTACAATTACAGTCCGTATTTGTATGAGTTCAAATTATAGAAGAATGGAACAAGAAAGAGAAGGAGAGAAATTGACGTAAACATATGTAAATTTTAACTGATTACGTTAAACAAAATGATTAAATCGATAATCACCAAAAAAAAACACAGTAAAAGAATGATAATAATCATGATCACAATAAATTATGAAGATGGTATTAGAAAATAATAATTACCTGGATGGTTAAAGAGGGATTGTCAGTTGAACGTTTTATTGAATGATGTCAAAGAAGAACCAGGTTAGTTATAAGAATCATAAGTTAGATATGAAAGTTTATCTAAAATGAACAATGAAGATGTTATTGTGATTAAATAAGATTTGAAAAAGAAAGATGAAGAATGTTCTTAAGGGTTAATAAGTATGGTGAATGTTAAAACTTTTTTTAAATATAAGGAAAGAGTAACTGTATGTCGATTAGTGTGGTCGTGCAAAGTGAACTAAAACATTTTTTACGATACATATTAATATGACAGGATAAGAGGGTTAATAAAATTGTATACGCAAGTACTATGTATGTCAAAATTTTGCATATTTCTGCCCCTTTGAAACTTGACTTATTTGATTGATTATATGCGCTTGTTTTCTCATGTAGACCGTTTAACCAATGAGGTTGCTTTTAACTTGGTAGTTGAAATATGAAAAAAATGATCAAGTTCAATGTAAACTTCATGTTTTATAGTACGGCCAAGTCATGATCCTAATTTGTAAATAATTGCACATCTTGAATGCATAGTAGAAATTTTATGTATAAACGTAGTAATAACGATTTAAGTTATTTATTTACTTACTTACGCCTGTTACCCTTCGTGGAGGAGCATAGGCCTCCCACCAGCACTCTCCATCCAACCAGAAAAAAATAATTCAGACGATTAAAGTACTTACAATTTATTTAATGGGTTATATTTTTTAAAAATATAATGACTTAACGAAACAAGTGAGATGTGAATAACTAATACGAGAAATCATATAATCACATGAATTAAGTATAAAGAAGTACCTTGCAATCACTAAACTACACTGAAATAGATTCAGTACATTAAGTATTATCCGTATTCTTTAAACAGATCACTCAGTCCGATATATATATATTCAAGAAGTTATACATGTATCCAACTACATCAGTACCATTTTTAATTACATGCTGTTGATAATAGTAATAACATGCTTTTAATAGCAAGAGGGTTAGATGGTAATAGATTGATACTACGACGGTTCCCCATGAAATGTTAATATAATGAAAATGGACCTCAAATTAGGAAACTGTAAATCGCATATACTGAAGACTACAGTTTTATGGTTAATATATATATATATATATATATATATATATATATATATATATGCAGTAAATCATCGTGTTTACCCGTTTTATTAATTAGAAAATTTGGTTGTCAGTTTAGGGTTGTGGAGAATGTTGAGTTTTGTTGAGATCATGGACTGAACAATGTTTAACAACCATTGAAAATATATAAGTAATGGACGGCCATTTCGTTTAATATGAGACTCTTGAGTAGCGCTCATACACGATCCCGAACACAAGATTGGTTAAAGTTAGACAGTAACATGAATGGATTCCTTCTCAGGGGTCTAGAGGTTAAGTGGTTGCGCAAGACTAAAGGTCTTTTTTCCGAACACTACGTGCGGAATTGTGGATGCACACTACTAAAGAATTCCATATTGGGACGAAAGGATCGTCTAGTGTTTTCAGGTTTTCAATGGTGGTCTAACATTGTTCAGTTCATGATCTCAATATAATTAAATAATGATCAGTTATTATATTGTCATTGAATCAGTTTACTGAATTTCACTTGTTCATTTACTTAATATAAAGTGTAATCGAAGAGTTTAGTTTTGATTGTGCAACCCTGATTGATTTAACAAGTGGATGTAGATGATAGCTAGAAACAGTTAGGGAATTATTTATGCAGCAAGTGATATTTTAACTATTTACGTGTATCAATATGAACACACAAAATAGTTTTCAGCTAGAATTAATCATGATGACGGCTATCTTATATAATAAAGTGAGAGAAAGTTTGATTCCCGTAAACTGTTAATTGTTTGGCTAAATCTTCTTCAGTTGGAAATGCAGAGCCAACAAATATCTCTCAAACATATTCTTCGTCTCGCTATTCGATGTAGAAATGTGAAACAACATCACTGCAATGATAGAATTTGTGAAACGCTGCTTCTGTTAAGTTGGTAGTTTTTATTAATCCAAAAGCAAGTTCTTCATTAAACGATGCGAACTACGTTTTTGATTGTTCTAGGAGGAAGGTAGACAAGGGTATACGAAAATTCAATTTCATACCCAGAAAAATCAAATGTTCGGAAACAAACCGTTATTCGAATAAATAGGCAAAATAAAATTTTGATTCATTGTAATTTTTGGTCAATATTACTTCCGTCCATTCATTGAATATAATGAATATTCAGTGTAATATTTTCTTTATTCTTCAGTGTGATATTTTCAAGTATCGTCATTGTGTTTTTTGAGGTTAAAGATCTTCAGTTGTACCAGTCCTCTGTGATCTTACCTCACGTTGTTAGAACTGAAATGATTCCTCGTTTTGTCAAGTATAAGTGATAAAAGAGGCGGATATAACACATGCCTAAGGTTACACATATATGAGCGTGAGATGGTAAAAAAATGCTCTCCTTCTATTTGATAAAAGACTCTCTTGTTGCTCCTTCCTTTTATCTCGGAGAGCCGTACATCGCTCTGCTAAATGATCTGTATTCATTATATTTCTTCCTATGGCCCTGGTGAGTAACTTGAAGCTATTCATTGTTTAATTCACTGGTGTATATTCTGATTTTTAGACAATACCCTCCCCGGTTCCGCAGTTACGAGTAAGTAGGTGAATACAGCTGCAAGTAGTTACAAGAGGTATATCACCAATGTTTATCATTTGAGCTCAATTGTGACTCTTAGTAGACAACTATTCTATAAACTGAAATCATCTGCTTTCAGTTAAAGTTTGACACACACACCCCCTTTATGGTCAGTCGGTTGTCCATCCTCATCCATTATCATTCTGACTATTATAAACAAGATATTAAAGAGACCCGTTATGCTGGCTGCTGCTGCTTTTGTTGATGTTACTGAAGCTTTGAAGCATTAGTATAAGTATTGTAGGAAATATATGACATAAAGATGATAAATTACTTTTTCAAAGGTGTAGGAAAACTAGTAGGAAGTGATGAAACAGTCACCATTAAACGTACTCATAATGAGCGAAGAAATATAAAAGAGGACTGATCCAGAAGCAGGTTTTGTTTCTATTTAGCAGGTCTTCGGTGTATATAGTAAGGCATTACGGAAAAGAAATCTTCAACACATTAGAAAACGCCACCTAATAGCGTTCATATCAATTATCATGCAGTATGTCCAATGAGTTACCACCATACACACCAAAGACTGCATACCATCCATGTGCCTACCTAGAATAGTCTACGTCTACTGTAATAAGATGTCTTCGCTAGCCTACATAGAAACAATATGGAAGCACTGTTGTCAAGGCATGAAAAATTTCTGCAACTTCATTATGGCTCATAATGGAGTCATATTGATGAACTTCTACACCACATGCATTATAATTTCAGAACATCAGAATTGACTTATAACCTTCAAAAGTTTTAAAGCATGTATGAAATATAATTCTTCTAGTTTTCAATAATAAACTAATACTCTTTACCACTTGCTTTTTGATTGACTCAAATCTCTCTACGTTACTTAAGATTAGCTTCAAATTCGTCCATAAATTAGAGTTTCACTAGGATTTACTTCTTAATTTAACAGTCTTTTGGAGAAATCCTTGAGAAAACCTTTTTGTGAGACAGGAAGAATATGTTTTCTTCTGTATTTTAGTGGATTAGAAATGATCTACTTTGTGCTCATAAACCACCAATTTTGTATGTATTCGTCTGATTCATTCGAGGATGATATCTGTTCAGTCTGATATTAAATAAACATAAACAGTTCATGTCATTGAGCTTTTATCAGAAAAGTGTAAGCGCAATGAGTTATTTTAACCTTCATACAAGCGACTGAAATTGTTTTGCACAAACCTTCATAGGACAATGAATCACATTCAAAGTAATTAAGCTAAGTAAAAACTCTAAGTGTAACGAATTATACGTGGCTGCCCTTTTTTGAGTTTAAATAAACTATATTTATTCAAAATAACCAGGCTAAATAACTTCCAATTATCAATATACGCATTATTATTAGAAGAGCGTTTTGTTGAGATTGCATGCGAAACCTGGAAGCACTGGACGGCCGTTTAGTCCAAGTATGGGACTCCTCAGCAGTGTGTATCCATGGTTCTGATGGCGGGATCCAGCTCAATGGTCTAGAGATTAGGCGTTCACGCGCGAGACCGGTAGGTCCTGGGTCCGAATCCCGCAAACAGGATCATGGACGCGCACTGCTCGGTAGTCCCATACTTGGACGAAACCGCCGTCCAGTGCTTCCAGGTTTTCCATGATGGTCTAACTTTAATTGGCTCAAAAATTCAACTATTAAAATATGTATTATTCACAGACAGATGTTTACTCGTAGATATGAACACCTCAAAACGTTTTTATATAGTCATGAGCATTTGAAAATAATATAAATAGACAACTTTTATATAAAGCTGTTATAGAAATAACTCCAAAGTAGAAATTCTTCGGAAAGAATAGTTTATTTTGATTATGAGTAAGCTTTATGGAGTTTCTCCTAGAATAAATAGCTAGTCATTGAAATGACATTTTTTTGAAAAAATTTCAAGACATTGTGTATTTAATGAATAAACATTTGCCAACTTATAACCGTAATTATGACGTTCATTGGTGAAGTTTACTATGTTCAAATACTAAATGAAGCCAAAGATGGATAAGTACACTTCGAATAAACAATTCTTAAAATACCAGAGGTTTTTCAAGAAAATCTTTGATATTTATCAATAGGGTAAGAGAAACAATTTTAAAAGTTTTGTTTATTTAGTCATAGAAAATATGCAGTAATAAAAAGATATGACAAGTTATGATTCTGTTAAGTAGGTTAATAACTAAAGAATTTGATTATAGTTGAAAGCGTGAGTCAATTGAAGCTAGACCACCATGGAAAACCTGGAAACACTGGACGGCCGTTTCGTCCTATTATGGGACTCCTCAGCAGTGCGCGTCCACGAACCCACTCTCGCGGGATTCGAACCCAGGACCTACCAGTTTCGAGCCGAAGCCCTTAACCGATAGACCACTGAGCTGGCATCCAACGGTGTTAATTTCTAACTTCAACTGATTTTCCATGGTAGTCTAGCTTCAATTGACTCATGATCTCAACTCTATAAAAATACTAAAATCTCCACAAAACCCCTTCTGATATATGATGGTTATTTCATTTGTATATTTAGCCTGATATAAATGTTCAATATGATGTGGAATGTTGTTTACTATTGATGCTTTCATATAAGCGACAGTCACTTGAGTATGCGGAACAAAGGTGAAATAATTTATAGTTTGTCTCTCATTTAAACTACATTACATGTGATCATGTTCATCTTAGTATATATATATATATATATATATATATATATACATATATATATTAGTTTTAATAGTTGAGATCATGAATCAATCGAAGCCAGACCACCATGGAAAACATGGAAGCACTGGACGGCCGCTACGTCCTGTTGTGGGACTCTTCAGTGGCAGTGCGCATCCACGATCCCGCCTCGCGAGTTTTGAACCCGGGATCTATCAGTCTCGCACGCGAGTGCTTAACCCCTAGACCACTGAGCTGGCATCCAATGGTGTTAATGTCTAACTTCGACCAATCCATGTGTAATCGCAAATTAAATAGAGGTGTTCGATCAAGGAGATCTGAAACTGATAATATGGTTGGCTATTAACAGTCAAACTACCTTATTGACATAATTGTTACTATTGAGTTTTATGATCCATAACAAATCCATATGATATGTTCAAACCAAACATCCTAAAATTTGTAGCTCAGGTGAATAATTTTGATGGAGTTTTATTCTCTGAGCTGGATGGTTTAGTCGTGGAGCTTTAATTATCCTTCTGAACGACATCATCAGTACAAAATATTTGTTTCTTAGGTGATAAACAGGTTTTTCATATCTGTAAAATACAATTCTATTATTTTCGTAATGATTTATCTTTCTACTCACATTGTGAACAATGTTGGAGTTATAAAATGTATCAAACACCAGTTTTTTTTAGAAATAAATGACCTAAATCAAACAATAGGATTTTGATCAAATCCAATATTTAACTGGCTTTTATTTAAGTTGAAGGCTAGATACTTAAATCAGAATAATGTCGTGATTAACAATATTTCAAGTTACTTATTTAATGGTAAATTAGTTTGTACGTTTAACCATTACATTTTATCTGGTGTGTCATTCATTCACTGGATAAATTATATAATTTACACTTTATCAGAAAAGGGTTTTATGGAGATTGTAGTAATTTAATAGTTGAATTCATAAGTCGATTAAAGCTAGACCATCATGGAAAACCTACGAGCACTGGACGGCCATTTCTCCCTAGTATGGAACTCAGCAGTGCGCATCCACGATCCCGCTCGCGGAATTCGAACTCAGGGCTTTCAGTCTCGCGCGAAAGGTGAAACAATTGTCCAATGCCTTTAGATTTTTCATGATGGTTTAGGTTTAATTGACTCAAGAACTCGACTATTAAATTTACACTTTGTTTTAACGATTCAACTCGAATATTAACACTTAAACAAATCAACTGATGTTAATAAGAAGCTACATTCCATAGGAAGTTCTATTTTCGGGGCATAATATTTATTATTCATCCAGGATTATAGATTTATAAAATACCTAAAAAGTATTAGTGTGAAAATTGTCATTTAATCCAGTAATGAACACTTTTTTACTCTGTGCATCATTCGTATATTTACACTTGTTTAAAGTCATTATCTCGCTATTACTTATACAATGTAAGGCTCTCTATGTAACATGTTTAGTGTAGGAATTTTTAAAACGTTTTCGACACTTCATTATGTACACATAACATTAATGTTAACTTATCTCCTTGCTTTCAAGCTTTATATATATTTTTTTTTCCCAAAAATTTTAAAAATATCTTCAATTTGATTGGTTCAAAAATCATCCAATAAAATATTACTAAATGTAATCTCTTTAATACTAAGCACTATTTGTTTTGTTATTAAGACAAGATCGAAGATTTTATATTTTATTGACTGAAACAAAACTATACATTCACCTTATGTAATTACATGTAATATTTTTTATAGAATTGTAAAATTCTACATTCATCATCTTCATTATAAAGTATATATTACTTTGATATTTCCTATACAAAACAATTTTTGCTCATTTAATTTAATTGAAAGACAAAACGAAAAGGAAATCATTCATGAAGATGATCATTTTATTGAAGTATTTCACTGAAATAGTTCGTTGAAATATCAATAACCAATTCATACAAATTTACTAATTTATTGATTTTCTAGGTAAGTAATTGAATAGTTTTCATGGTGTACATTAATGAAATCTTTTTAAGTATGGTTTATTCCATGTATGAATTTTAAGGATCATTTCAAATATTCATGAAATATGTTCATTCATTTTATATTCATAGAGTGTTTGTATGAGCTAATGACTCCTTTGTACTTAATAACTGCTAATTTCGAATCTTTTCATGTAATCTTCAAAAGCATCAAAATCTGAATGTATGTCCGATTGTTCCAATACAGACTCCATTGCGACGCCAATGTGATGATTAGGAATTCCCGATATAATGCAATTTAATCAAAAATCATTAGATGAGCACAAACGAACGTTGTATAATTGAAATTTAAAATCAGGCAGTCATCAAGTACAAAAGAATCATTAGTTCATATAAACACTACAATACTGCAGTTTTTGTTTTAATTCTAGGAAACTAATCTTAGAAATTATACACAATTAAGTTGTGAAAATCTTAGGAGTCAACTCAATAGATCATTACTGTAAATTTATTTTATTTTTTTTGGAAAGAATTAACCATAATATCTATGTAGACTAAATAATAGTAAGGTTTACATTTTGACGTATCATTTTCGAATTACGTTAGGTTTAACGACTCAATGTTCTTTTACTGACTAATAAAAGTATAATGATGGACTATGTTTCAAAGGAGGTTAATTATAAATTACAAAAGTAAGCAAATGAATTCATAAATAATCATTTATTATCATTTGATGAACTGGATTAGTTGATATTAAAAAGTAAATTGTTGGACAAGCTTTGGTGATAACAATGATAAGTTCAGAACTTTTTCGAAGATCTCAATGCTTACAGCAGATCTGTCGACTGAAATTCAAATTTCGCTACTTATTACGCTTTAGTAGGATAATATAATAATAATAATAAAGGGTTTCGAAATGGTTTATTCATTTAATACAACTGAAGGCAATAGTCATTCTTAAGTTAATTTGAAGAACAAAGACGTATGAGATCTATTGTAGGAATATCTGGAAAATCACCTGCCTGAAGCGTCCATAGTATCTGAATGAGGATATTTTTTAAAGAGGGGCCGCATTATTTACCTGAATCCGCTACATGAAGCAAAATAAAAGGTTTAAAGTGGTTAGTACATAATGTCCTGAATACTTGTCATAACATTAATTAAAAACAAAAAACTACGAATGAATAAAAGTCATTGAAAAAATTAAGCAGTTGTTGTAATAAGAATCCTTTTATTAGATAGATACTTCACGAATGAAAGAAATGAAGTTCCCATTATTCAACCATATTTTCAAGTTATATAAAATGAAGTAATTTTCGATCAATATCCAATTACACAATGAAGTATACTGAAAAAACAATGATAATATTCATTAGATAGTATTAATATGATCTGTTAACAAGTTATACAGCAATTCTGTAATACTTAGAATTGTACCACTATGAATATTTAATTTCATTATCACTATATAAAAAAGAACGATTTTAATTAATTAGTTGAATTCTTGAGTCAATTAATGCTAGACCATCATGGAAAACCTGGAAGTATTAGACGGCCATTTCGACCTAGCATAGAACTCCTCAGCAGTGGGCATTCACGATCCCATATGCAAGATTGAATTATTACAATCTCCACAAAACCTTATTTCTAATAATCATTTTAATTTGTTGACATTTATTACATTTAATGAGTTATACAATTATATTAATTCAATTTGAATTTTATGAAATATAACTGTATAAATGTCAAAAATTGATAGAAAATATCAGATATTGAATATACTTTTGATCAGCGTTTCATAATTTAAAAGCTTAACTATTTAACTATAATAGAAAGTCTATTTACTGTCGCTTATTACCAGAGGGGAGTTTTGTGGAGATTTTAGTAATTTTATTCAGTTGAAATCATGAGTCAATTGAAGCTAGACCACCATGGAAAACCTGGAAGCACTTGACGGCCGTTTCGTCTTATTGTGGGACTCACCAGCAGTGGGCGTCTACGATCCCGCCTCGTGAGACTGATAGGTCCTGGGTTCGAATCTTGCGAGGCGGAATCGTAGATGCACGCTACTGAGGAGTCCCATAGTAGGACGAAACAGCCGTTCAAGGCTTCCACGTTTTTCATGGTGGTCTAGCTTCAATTGATTCATGATTTCAACTACATAAAGTTGTTTATTACGTTTGTTTTTTTTCAAACTACAACCCAATTCCGGAAAATTTAAAATCCATTTATTATACACTTTATTATTGATACCATTAATTATTTAAAACTGAGTAGTTACATTTACTTGGTGCTGTTCACTTGTATCTTCTCGTTGTACAAGCAGGTAGCTATCAGCATTCAGTAGCTAAGTGGATAACGCAATTTCATTTGAAGTGAAAGGTACTGCGTTCTAGTCCCAGAGTGAACATCAACTCTAAGATGCAGGCACATCCAGCTGACGAGTCCCAAATAGGACGAAACGCACATCCTGGATTCCACTGCTAACCACTATCCATCATTGCTAATGATGAGTGATAACAATTTCAATACAAATCAAATGATTTACTAATAATTTGAATTTAGACAGTATATTGAACAAAGAATATTAATCTAAAAAATAAGAATACCATATTTATATAATAAATTTGTAGATTATAATTACATAATTTAATTGTCAAAGTATATGAAAACCAAAAAAAAAGAAAAAAAACGAGAAAAAAAAGAGAAAAACATAAAAGTTTATGGTTAGAAATAAAAGGAAAAGAGTATAAAAAGGAATATGGTAACAAACTATCAAAATATGATAAATTTAAAAATTTTCATAGTTAATTTAAAGTCAGATTTATTTTATTTTTTTGGACACACTAATGACACTTAAACTGACTAATAAAAGTACGATGTTGAAAAATCTAAAAGTGTCAGTTTTATTTTTTTCATAAAAATTTAATAGAATTTTGTTCATTCCTATGATTTAATTCAATTATATGCCAAATAATTGAAGAGTATTGATATCTAACACATGCATTTATCTAAGATTGTTCTGTGGTGTGGTCTACTTATATCCTCATAAGTAGTATATGGTGATGGTTGGACATAGAATGTATTTCACCAGAAGATCGATAAGGAAAGAACTGAAATGAAGCGCAATCGATAGGAAAATGCATGAACAATGGAATCAGAGAAGATGAACTGATATTTACAGAAGGAATAGTGAAGATTGAAACAACTATTTGTCATTTTGCAAATTAAATGTTTGCTATATGGTTATCAGAATTTAACGAGATAGTCCGTAATTTGTGCTTAAATATATTCGATTGTCCCCATTCGTGTTCTGTTCATTACAATTCTATTGAATAGAAAGCTATTTAAGAAGTCATCTGATTTTTTCCTTATGTGTTTGATTAAGAACATAAGTAATAATTATACATGACTTGATTTTTATAATGTTGAAGTCTATGTAAAACTATGGATGAATATTGTCTTGCAACATAATATTACACTTGTTTTGAAAATATTCATTTTGACTCTCATTTATAAGGTGATGAACAGTAATCTAAGTTACTTGTTTGACAATAGCAACATGTTTATTTATGAAATTATACATAATTTATTGAAACATTCAGTTCACTCTATGCTTGACAAAAATATAGAATATCAGTAACATACATCCACATATTTATACAACTTATGGTATTTTTTTTTAGATCGAATCTTCTTGCGTAATATCACTATCAATACGTTTCTGATGGTGTGATGTCATACTGATATAATAAATCTTTGGCTGACCTTTAACTTATCCACTTTAATAAACAGATAATGGAATACATTGTAAGTTGTGACATTTTAGAGACTATTTTGTGAGGATTAGGTTTATAATATTCACTAAAGTAGAAGGACATTTAAAAAGGGTTGTTTTGGTCAAATTTTAATGACTATGTTAAATACTCAGTATAGTTCAACTCAATAAGTATAGATATAGGTTTTCAGTGGTGGTTGAACATTAATTGGTTCATGATTTCGGTGAAATTATGTTTGAATAATAAAAGTTACACAGACTGTTACATATCCGCGTCCTCTTTATAGGTATCAAATAGAATAAAACAACACATAAACATCATAAACAGGATAAAGATTACCAAATGTTTATAAAAACCATTAGATATCTTTTTAATTCTGACGTCATATTTAACAGATTGGTTTCTTTAATTTTTATCCAATATAAGTACTTTGAATTTGATTGAATAATTTAATAGATTAATTCATCTTTATGTCCCAACTCTTCTACCCAATATCAATTCAGGTATGATGGTAAGATTATTAAGCTAATAGGTTATAAAATTGATCATTTCCTTCGACATGGTTCAACAATTTTGAAATATAGTTTACTTTTTTTAGCCGCATACATGAAAATTGAATAGTTTACATACATTTGTGAAACTCTTGGTATTAGATACTTATATCATACCATTTAGACACTCTTTTTTTAAACAAAGCATACACATTTTTATTTTAATGTAGAAAATTCTTGAAACGAGTGATGTATTTGTCAAAATAATTTATATCAGAAGGAGGTTTTTTGTGGATATTATATTCATTTTAATAGTTAAGATCATGAATCGATTAAAGCTAGACTATCATGGAAAACCTGGAAGCACTGGATGGCCATTTCGTCCCTGGACCTATTACTATCGCGCGCGAACGCTTAACCGATAGACCACTGAACCGACATCCAACGGAGTTAATGTCTAAATTCAACCAATTCACAGAATCTCACCATATTTATGTTTTACTGTCATGTTTATATTAATGTTCATGATTTCAAAATGTCTGTGTAATATTATAACTGAAACTGATGCATTAGATTATAATAATCTTAATAACTTGAAGTAAAATGGAAAATGAATAACCATTACTTTAAACTAAACACTAGAGAATCTTTTAAGCATATAAACTACTAAATGATTGGGTAAAATTTGAAATTCAACAACTATTTAGTTCGCATAATACTCAGGGTGAATGGAATGTAAACATTCATTAAAATTTCATAATAACGGTAGTTCCATTCTATGTTTTCTTACAGTAAGGAATCCTCAAAAAAAAATAGAAAGCATTCCAATAAATTCTTCTTTACTGCTCATTTGACATAATAATACTCAAATTAAAAGTAAAATATGTTTTCAACAATCATTGGCTGCCAGATATCTATACCAACAAATGTAGTCTGACCAGTTTCATTCCTATGGCATCTTAGTAATATATTTGATGTATCGTCTCGAAGGCAGTTGCTTACCTTTTTTTAACAAATAATCAATTTTAATGAGAACACTTGAACCTCCATAATGGTCTTGACTGAATTTATCAGTTAGCATGTTCGTGATAGGCTGTAAAAGTTTAATAAAACCCTATTGTACATTTGGTGGTTAATGAAGAATGTTAGTCAGTAAAAATAAATTGAACGTTAGAATATGTCTTTGTATTACTTACAAAGTTGAAAAATAGGTAGTCCATAACATTCGGCAGGTCAAGAAAACCTTTATTCATTAGATGTTATTGTTAGGTCGTTTACTTCTGATGCTTTTACTACTATTACAGAAAACACCAAGGCTTACTCAAATTCTTTTGTACTAGTTATACATTTTCTTTATCGTTTCAGATGTGATCTTTGGTAAGCTGGTCAAATTTTCTCAGAACATTACTGGTAATGTTATTAGTACCATAGTAAAGATTCTACTTATTTTTATATCACTTTGAAGCTATGAACATATCCAAAACTTTAATGACAGACGAATTTCAATTGATTAGTTTTTAAGAACTATAGTATATTGGGATATTAATTTAAACTTTTATAAATAAAAACTTTCATTTATGACTTATTTAAATAGGTTAATTAGTTTAAATTCACTTGGTATTTTTGGTTGAATCTTCCTATTGACGTTTAGGACTGCAATTGATCATTCTCTTATTGGTCATATGTGCATACTATGCGTATTGCCTCGATATAGCCTTAATTCATAAGCATGATAAGCAAAGATGGATAGTGGTTAGCAGTGGAATCCAGGACGCATGTTTCGTCCTATTTGGGACTCGTCAGCTGGATGTACCTGAATCTCAGAGTTGATGTTCACTCTGGGACTCGAATCCAGTACCTTTCGCTTCAAACGCCATCGCGTTACCCACTCAGAATCAAGGCAATATCGAGGTAATACGCACATTATGCACATATGACCAATAAGAGACTGACCAATTGCAGTCCTAAACATCAATGGGAAGATTCAAAGAAACAATACAAAGTAAATTCATCTATAATGTATGTTTGGATCCATTAGATACTTATTAAAGTGTAACAACATTTTTTATTAAAAAAGGGATTATTTTTTGAATAATTTAAAAAAAATATCTTACATGATTAGATGATGAAGCATTTACACACATTATTATAGTTTGTAATAAATAACCGCCTATTAAAGTGCTGTACCTTTCTATTCCTACCCTTTTAATGTAGGACATTTTATTATATATATAAGTTGTACAGTAGTAACTTCCTGAAGGAAAACAATTAATTCAATGAATTTCTATTGAATCATTTTCCGGTTAGATTAACTTTCATATTACAATGGATTACATATTACTGTAAGTTCATCATCACGTTTACATTTCAGTCCCATAAAACTTATAATAATAATTACTGATTTACACAGGGAAAAGTATTTACCTTAATGGATCATTTGGTAGCAAACAATGTTATATTTATCTAGTATTTAGTAGTTATCAAATTCTATTTATCAATATGAACATTGGTCTTAATAATTGAATATAACAATCTATTTTGTTTAATTTTATGCAGCTGAATACTTCAAGTAGTTGTTTTACAACGATTTATACCTGTTAGAAAATGACTATTTACAATTTGAAAGAAAATAACATGATGTATTAAGTTTGATCTCGGATCACCTGGTATCACAAACAAAATCGTTACTACTAAGCTATTAAGTTTACGACAGTTCTGTTATTTCTCTGCCTAACAGTTAGCGACTGTATAAAATTTTTCCATATGGTAGAAATACTGAACATTTAAAGAGGCTTCAAAAACATAAACAGTCATAACTCAAGCTTCAATAATAATAATAAAATCTTTGATATCTTGGAGTTTGTCAGGTATTACTTTCAGAGTCTATACACTAAAGTAAGTGGGAAAAATGTGCGATTTCTTCATTTGAATATAATGTTTTCATCAACGAATTCTACTTCAGCCTCTTCAGCTAATAATTCACTAGTTATGCTCCACAATAGTCAGGGCACGGCAGATTCGGAATCAAAACTTATGATTTCAAAAGTCAGGGTTTTGAACAGATGTGAATGAATAGGTTAAAAATAACAAGAACAGTCGTAAACACTGTGTCGATCATGGTTTGATCGCATGCTTTATGGTTAGTAAATTGACACATATTTCATCATGCTCTTTATGTGAGTGATGCATTTTTATGATGAAGTATTAACATTGTCAAGGTGATACTAACAGTAGGAGTATAGATTTCAGGTGAGTACATAGAATAAACGACTATTATTTGACATACTCATGGTAGTTAGAATAAAAATGATTCAAATTTGTTACAAAGCTTTTATTGTCTTAAGAAAAAGTAATATAGTGAGTATTGATATATACAGATATATATACTACTTTTCTAAGTAGTATAACATGTAGAGGTAATATAATATAAAGATAAGGATTTATAAATGAATCAGTATATTCATTACTCAATCATGATAACATTATTTACACTAGGACTATCAAATGATTAAAAGGGTAGAGAAGGGAAAAAGAAAACATTGGATAAAACAACTATGTCATTAATGATAATTGACATATTTTCTTTTCCAAATTATCGGATGTACAATAAAAGTACTACAAAAATAGATGAACATAATAAGGAATGAAAAAGGCAAATAGACATAGAAACAATTTCCTCGTCATCTTATTTCAAAATTATATATGGATAAATAAAAAAACTTTGGCTTATGTCAATGTTTAGTTTTTCTTTTCTTATTTTTTCTTTTCGGTTTTGGTTTATGTTCGTATATTTGTTAAAAAAAAAAGAAAGACAATCATTATGTGCGTGTGAGTGGTGTGTTATTTTATATTCTATTTGCTTAGTTGATCATAGTATTATAATTTATGAAAGTAGAAACAGGAAATTCAGACAACCATGTATGAAACATTCATTCGGTATTGTTTGGTTGAATGTTCCCATTGATGTTTAGGACTGCAACTGGTCAGTCTCTTATTGGCTATATGTGCATGCTATGCGTATTGCCTCGATATAGCTTTAATCCACCTTTGCTTATAATGCTTGTGAATTACACAATACGCATAGTATGCACATATAACCAATAAGCAACAGACCAGTTACAGTCCGAAACATCAATGGGAAGATTCAAACAAACAATACTAAGTTAATTTAAACTTCAACCCATTGCACAAGCAAGTGGCTTTCAGCACTCAGTAGCTGAATGGATAACGTGATGGCGTTAGAAGCGAAAGATACTGTGTTTGAGTCCCAAAGTGAACAACAACTCTGTGATGCGGGTATATCCAGCTGACGAGTCTCACATAGGACAAAACGCACGTGCTGGATTCCACTGCTAGCCACTACCCATTATCGCTCATATATGAAACAGTTGTAAAATTTCAATCACATGTTTAACCGGTGTTCAACTTATTAATATGAATAAAGAAAGAAGTTGAAGAAATGTTATGTTAATGTTCAAATAGTTTGTATAACCACTTACTAACATAGTTTTGTTATTGTTGAAACATTCAGTTTACTTTACAGATTGACGTTAGTTTGGTAAATATTGAGAACTAGGAAGTAATGAACAGTTCTTACATTTTAACACAAAACATCTCAGTAACTGTTTTTTGAGTTTTTAGTTCAAATGTGTTGGTTGTGAAATTATAATGTAAGCTACTGGATGTCAACTAAATAGATTGAGTGTTAATCGCTATCTCTGGGATCTGAAATCTCCAGGTTCGACCCAGAAAATGCCATAGATCGGGGCAGCTGAGTAGTCTGTTATCTGAAAGAAACAATTGTTCCATGTTTCTTTTTTGATTTTCAAAAGTTATCTATCTAAAATCCCTATGCTTTTGTAGGACCAAATACTTCATATATGAATATATTATTGCTAAGTCACATGATAATTTGTTAAATCTTAGGATGAACAATTATTTTGTTTCACCATTAAAATTCAAGACAACAGTTTTATCATTTTTTTTAAGTTTTTTTTAATTTGAATATAACACTTAGATAAATCACTGGAAGTATTGTACTTACCCAATAGGTTCCAATGATTGAGATGATGATATAGTTGTTATATCTTAATGAGTAGAAAATTGTATTTCTGATATTTTGTGAAACAATGTAAGCTACCTACTCGAAGAATTCCCTATTTTTCATCATTCACAATCTATCGAATGCTTAATTTATTTAAAATTATCTAGTCAAACCTTGATAATAATACCTACATTAGGTTTTAGGATGAAAGATTTGTTTATTTATGTAAGTCTAAAATCTCAAGCATCATCATCAGTTACTATCTATAAAATGTTAGTCAAAGTCACTAACATATTCTAAAAATTGACTGCAAAATTATAAAGACTTATGTAAAGTTACTGATAATTTATTTTTTTTTATTATTCCTACGAAATACAATAAAGTGAAATACTGGGTGAACATTCATGATTTTATTAAGCTGAACTTACTTCATTTAACTTCACGCACGCAATCTTAATTGGATCATTACAGTTCTAATTAAGATTTAGTTGTCTTGATTTTATAAAAAATATGGAAATATATATCTAAAAAGGATGCTGATTTATAAGCAAAGATGGATAGTGGTTAGCAATGGAATCTAGGACGCGCGTCACTTCGTCCTATTTGGGACTCGTCAGCTGGATGTACCTGCATCTCAGAGTTGATGTTCACCGATCAAATACAGTCCCAAAAATCAATGGGAAGATTCAAACAAACAATACCAAATGAATTTAAACTTCACCCCATTGCACGAGCAAGTGGCTATCAGGACTCAGTAGCTGAGTGAATAACGCGATAGCGTTTGAAGCGGACGGTACTGGGTCCGAGTCCCATAGTAAACATCATCTCTAAGGATGCAGGAAGCTGACGAGTCTCAAACGCGCATCCTGGATTCCACTGGTAGCCACTATCCATCTTTCTTTATAATGCTTGTTAATAAAGGCTTTATCGAGGCAATACGCACAGTATACACATAATGACCAATAAGAGACTGATCAACTGCAATCCGAAACATCAATAGGTAGATTCAAACAAACAATATCAACTGAATTCAGAATGCTGATTTGTTATTGATTTTGATCGTATTTATGATCATATTGATTTACTAGAAAAGCATTTAGATGAACCGTTTAGGAAAAAAAATATAAAAAACTACAGGAAAAATATTGAAAAGCAGACATTTCATTTATACATGTTTCTAACCATGTTAAACTTTTTTCAAATTATTTAATTTTCAAGAGAATCATTGAAAGATTTCTCAAATCGATAACAAGATTTTTAATTGAATAAAAGCTATGTGGAGATTTCAGTAATTTTATAGTTGAACCTATTAGTCGATTGAAGCTAGACCATCATGGGAAACCTGGAAGCACTGGACGAGCGTTTCGTCCTATTATGGGATTCCTCAGCAGTACGCATCCACGGCGCCGCCTTGCGAGATTTGAACTCAGGACTTATCAGTCTACATTTTAATTGTTCATAACAAGTTGAATATTAAAAGACATATTTTCAATTAAATTGACATCCTATTTTGTTTATGCTTTATTCAATAATAAATTTAAGTACTACTGAAATCATTTGAAATAGTATTTTAATACGTTATTGATGTAGCATTAAAATTAATGTATTATTGTATTAGTGAACGAGAACACAGAGTGGGGACAATCTATTTGAACATGAAATTACAGAACATTTTAATAAAATCAGAGTACCATATAGTAAATACTTCATTTGCAAAATGTCAACCAATCGTCTCAGACTTCACTGTTCCTTCATTTGCACAGAAATCATTCACTGTTCATGTTCTCTTTTCTTTGATCTTCTTAACCTTTTGCTGCACACAGGACGGTAGTTTCGTCCATGGTTATCTCAACTATTTAAAATTACTATAATATCCACAAAAACTCCTTCTGATATTGATTTTCATTTTGTTTATAATGTAAAATGTTACTAATTTACCAAATTTTTAAATAGAAATTTTTATAACAATGTTAAACTTTTAATATGGTAGGGGTGGCATAAAATTATGTTGAGGAGTCTCACAATAGGACGAAACGGCCATCCAGTGCTTCCAGGTTTTCCATGGTGGTCTAGTTTCAATTGACTCACGCTTTCAACTATTGAATTTGTTAGTCATTGAAGTTAGTATTTTCTTTCTTCTATTCAATGTAGAACAAATATGAACATCTTTTGAGTATCCCATTATTAGTTGAAAAAGACGATAGATTTCATTACCTTTTGAATAATTTTTTTATATTTTTAAATAGATTAGTTTAGAATAGTTTGTTGTTTAAAACAAAATACTTAGTTAAAAGTAAATGTATTTGGTTGCTATGGGATAGTATCTAATGCTTTTGATATTTAATCATGTAAATAATTAAAACGATAGGTTTTCAGTACATTCATTGTTTATTAATGTTTAACGAATTCCCCCAGAAGCATTTGATTTTTTGAATAACATTTTAAATTTTACGATTTGTATAAAACGATTTGTTATTCTATTTATTGATTTTTTTTGTCATTATTAGCTTTATTCAATATTATATTTCTGGTACAATATAGAATTCTCAGCATAAAGTATCTCAGATGCGCACTGCTGAGGAGTCCCATAATAGGACGAAACGGCCGTCCAGTGCTTCCAGGTTTTCTATGGTGGTCTAACTTCAATTGACCCATGATTTCAACAATAAAATCACTTAACAGAAATTCAATAAAGATTATTTATTTATTTTATAATTATATGGGTTAAATTAAAAAAACTAAAAATAACTATGAAGTTTAATTGTAAGAATTTGAATTTTGTGTTAACGAGATCAAAGATTGTAAAATGCATTTGTTTCATAAAAGATAGATATATAGTTCGTATTACTGTGTATCATCAATAATGGGTTTCAGGTACATCTAGCTGGGAAATCATAAAAACAGGATGAAATTTGAGACCTTCAGTGCATTACTGGTTACTGTCCTTTGACGAAATGCGGAATTCGCTTCAAATCTCAACAAGGATAAATTGGTCATTTTACACGGGCCATAGTAACGTTAATAATGGGGATGTCCATTCAATAGGATCAGTTACTAAATACGGTCATATTTTTATTTACTTATTTTAATTATTCACAAAATAGTATTAACTGGTGGGTTTGTTGTTTGACTGTGTTTATCGGCATTTCAATTCAGTTAAATTCTAACTGGCAAGCCGATACACTGAAAATTAAATGTAGTTAACACTATAAACCTCAATTCAAACACTAGTAGTCAATATTTACAAACTAAATATGAAAAAACTGAAGATCTTTTTCTTTCCAAACATATATGTAGGGTTAGTGAGATATTAGTAAGACCTAAAGAAACCATCTATCAAACTGAATTGTTTCTGCGTAAGAGGATTGATCAATGAAAGTTCAACTGTTTGCCAAGCAACATCACGATCCATATCCACATTGACGATCTACGGATAATACTTTTTTGTAACTACCAGTAAACGTCGAAACTAATAACTTACCAAGTTTGCTAGTCCTTTACAGTTTTTAAAAATGATTTCTGAATAGCAAATCATCCTGTTTGGAATTGAATTTCTATATCAGAAATATCTCTGCTATTAAAATTAAGTAACTATTACGTTTATTTTGCCAGTTCTATCCTGGCTTCTAGAAGGAAATAATTCATATCAAAATGATTAAAAATATAGTTGCAAAACAACTCTGCGTTTAACGACTGCTCAACGTTATCAAAGTGTTTTTGATTGATTAGTTACCCTATTTCAATATAATTTTGGAAAGATATCAGACAGATTTGGTAGAATATATACAGCCGCTAATTTTTTCTTTATCCTATGGATCCTTCAAATTTCGATTATCAGCCAGAAGGACTAATTTGATTCTGTACATAGTCTATGGTCATATTTGGTTACTAGTTTTTAACTAAGAAGTGAATACATGCACATAAATACACATATAAATATGTTAAAATTTAAACACAGATCATATCAAATGACTAACATCCACATATTAAACCATATTTAATGGTATGATTAGGCGATCATTAAGTATATATATATATATATATATATATATATATATATATATATATATATATTAGTGATTTCGATTACCCCCTTAGAGACCCATTCAGGCTGCTAAACCAGAATTATAACCGTTTAGTTTCAGTATTTGAGATTTTTTAATTTTGAGTATCTCTTATGTATTCAGTGCTTGGCTACTGTAAACCTATTCCCCAAAGTTTTGACCAAAGTTCAAACAAACTTTTACTTTCAAATTAAGATACATGAGAAATCAGATCTAGAAAATACTTTTAAATTTTAATAAATTTCTTGTTTAATACAGCCATCATAGTATTTGTATCCTTCCGTCAAACTCCCTTTATAATACAAACTAGGTCATTTGAACAATAAAAATAAATAATAGTGTAATGGATTTAATGTTTATTCCTCTTCTTTTGATAAAGAGAATGGTCTTCTGCATAGAAAATGCACATTATTCTTTATCAGTATGATTTAGAACCAGGAAATTTGTTTAAATTGCCTAGTGTAGTATGGTTGTGTAAATGTTTTTGTTCATATTTATAATCTATTTGTGTAAAGTATAAAAAAGATGTAATAATATTGTATAGAACATAAATCTAATAGAGGTCAATTTATAGGCTTATATTTTTTCATTGTTCATATACAGGAATTTATTTATATAAGTTTCTGTTCATATATGTATATTCTAAATGTATAGTTGATGATTAGCTTTTTCAACATAGTCCTTAATATCAGCAATCGGGAATTACAAACATATAAATAAACGTTATATCATCATCATACCTAGCACTTGCTTGCTTACGCCTGTTACTTCCAATCGAGCATAGGCCGCCGACCAGTATTCTACAACCCACTCTGTCCTGGGCCTACCTTTCTAATTCTATTCAACTTTTGTTCATTCTTCTCGTGTCTGCCTTCATTTCTCGGCGTAATATGTTCTTTGGTTTTCCTCTTCTCCTTTGACCTTCAGGATTCCATATGAGAGCTTGCCTTGTGACGCAGTTGAGTGATTTCCTCAATGTGTGTGCTATCCACTTCTAGTGCTTCTTCCTGATTTCTTCCTCCAACGGATGGAATCTGGTTTGTTCTCTCCCACAGTAGAATATTGCTGATAGTGTCTGGCCAACGGATCCGAAGTATTTTGCGTAGACAACTGTTATTAAACACCTGTATCTTTTGGATGATGGCTTTCGTAGTTCTCCATGTCTCCTCCCCATCCACTAGGACTGTCTTGACATTTGTTTTAAAAATTCTGATCTTGGTGTTAGTTGACGGTCAGTTGTTTTGAGTTCCAGATGTTCTTCATTAGTGGATATGCTGCTCTTGCTTTGCCGATCCTCGCCCTCACAACTGCATCAGATCCACCGTGTTCATCAATGATGCTGCCCAGATATGTAAACGTTTTCACATCCTACAAAGCTTCTCCGTCAAGTGTAATCCGATTGTTGCATGCTGTGTTGTATCGGAGAGTCTTGCTTTTCCCTTTGTTTATATTGAGACCTACTGCTGCTGAGGCTAATGCTACACTAGTCATACCTAGACTTATTAGTTTATTGGAAAATGCATTAACGTTGAATATGAAAGGAAGCATGTTTAAGTCTAATTGTTAAAATTAATTGTAGTATGATAGTACAATTAATTGAAGCATTTCAAATAAGTCGAAACATACGTTATGGTTTCCACTTCCAGTCACGATTCAAATTAACAAATATATAAGTTGAATTTGTTTTCTGAGTTCAAATGTATGGTACGGTATATTAATCAAAATTAAGTCAAAAAAGATTAGATTAAAGCTTGACTATTAGTACTTTTAGACAATAACTAATAACGTTGTATTTTTAAAAAAAAATTATTATAGACTAAACAACGTATGAAATTTCCACGTACAACATACTTTTGTTTATAAGTTTTACATTGAAATGTTCCAAATTTGGGTACAGTTCGGTAGCTAAAAGAATATAACCCAACATATTCATGAAGTTTGGTGTTGTATTTCCATGATATATAATCTTCGTTTCTAATAATGTGATACCTATTGTTTGTTAAAATATTCACAGTAAACATGCTTACCTTTCTTCTGATGACATTTATCTAATTTACTTACAGTTCATTACGATCAGTCAATTGAACACACATCTTTCATCATGAGACCTTTTACTTTGTATCAGTGTTGTAAAATCTATGGACAAATAGATGGTGTCACGATGGGTTCACCGCTAGGTCCCATAATGGCCGACATTTTTCTGTCTAAACTAGAAGACAGCCCGTTGGCACAAGAGATTGACAAGTTTTCATTTTACTGACGATATCTGGACGATACTTTTATCCTTGGTAACGACCATATTGACTTGACAGAAACACTTAAGCTATTCAATACAGTTCATCTGTCCATAAAATTCACATGTGAGGAAGAAGATGGAGGTAGAATAGCTTTTCTAGATGTTCTACTTACAACGAGAAAAGACGGTTCATTAAGAAGCAACATAAACAACAAAACAATGTGGACGGGCCAATATACAAACTTATAAATAAAAACATAGCCAATAAAAGAGAGCATAATGGATACCTAACAGCGAATAAAAAGCCTCTGTATATACGCTTACAATTCAGAGGCAATACACCTAGTGAAATGCTAAGACTGAAGTTACGCAGATCAATCCAAAGAACTTTTAATGCAGGTAAACTACAACTAATGTTTTCCACACGTCCAATGATCACGCCGATGTTGAAAGATAAATTGCCTAGGCTAGCCACTTCATTCTGTATCTATCAATTTAACTCCTCCTATGGAACAAGTTATATTGACAGATATTCTAGGAACTTGCATATTCGGGCTCGTGAGCACCTCCCAATGTGGTTAAGCATAGATGTAATTAAAATAGTTAACAACTATATTTTAGCCCATTTAATTCAGACAGGATATATAACCAACATGAAGTAATCTTTCGCAATAAAATTTTTATGAATAATCATCGGTTAAATGGTTTTTCATTGTTTAGATTGATGAATTCAGAAAAACCAAAACATTAAAGTCTGACAGTAAACATTTTCTACTTTTTCATTCAAATGATTCTTATAGGTTGCGTGTTTATTATTATTTTTTTGTTAGTTTGATCCCGATACATTATAAGGGAAGAATCCTATTAATCCAAATAATCAGTCAATCCATTCACTTGTTAGTTATATGAAGTTAAAACAAAATCATTCATTCAATGATTATACTAGTTGATATTCATTAAAATAATCTCTATGATTAGTAATAACAGTTTTAATGTTTATAAGTAAAAATGGATAGTGGCTAGCAGTAGAATCCAGGATGCGCGTTTCGTCCTATTTGGGACTCTTCAGCTAGACGTATCCAAATCATAGAGTTGATGTTCACTCTGTGACTCGAACCCAGTACTGTTCGCTTCAAACGCCATCGCGTTATCCACTCAGCTACGGAGTCCTGATAGCCACTTGCTTGTGCAAACAATACTAGGTGAAGTTTTAATGTTTGTTACTTTTTAAATATTTAAAATTGTACCATATAATACTACTAATAAATTTGTTGTTAGTAGATTAAAGAGATTTTAAAAATACCTGTCGAATGAAGTAATGTATATATATATATATATATTTAAATAATTTCTCATTAAGATTGTATACTAATATATGTTTTATAATTAAGTATAAAATCAGTATTCATTAAATGATGATGAATTAGTTTAGCAATTTAGTGGCATAACGGATAAGTTCAAATTGAAATTAACCTACGCCTGTTACCCCTGGTGGAGGAGTATAGGCCGCACACCAGCATTCTCCATCCAACCCTGTCCTGGGCAATACTTTCCAGCTCTTTCCAGCTACCATTCATCCTTTTCATATCTACTTCTATTTCCCGGCATAATGTGTTATTTGGCCTTCCTCTTTTCCTCTTCCCTTCCGGATTTCAAGTGAGGACCTGCCTCGTGATGCACATTGGTGATTTCCTCAATGTATGTCCTATCCAATTACAACGTCTTTTCCTATTTTCATTTTCAGCTGGAAGCTGGTTTGTCCTCTCCCATAAAACGCTCTTGCTGATAGTATCCGGTCATAAAACCAATCAGAACATGACTGTCTACGAAAAGTAATCAAATATACAGAAAATAGTTTTTTAGATCATGTTTATTTGTGTGACATGGTTAGTGTAATCACAAAGTTTTTAGTGTAATGATAGAAGCATGACAATTATAATATGATACAAATTACTATAAACAGTTTGTACGACCAATGTCTTGTTGGTCATATTTTATTGAATTGATCAAAAAAACATTATTTTAAATGTTTTGTGGTTACTACCTGTCGACTTAATTAGTTGACTCAAAAACCCAAATTTTTGGAAACTTGTCTACATTTTTAAATTAACACTTAAGAAATAATAATTAAGTGCTCACGCGCGAGAGTGATAGGTCCTGGGTTCGAGGCGGGATCGTGGATGCATACTGATGAGGTGTCCCACAATGGAACGAAACGGCCGTCCAGTGCTACCAGGTTTTCTATGGTAGTCCAGCTTCAATTGACTCATGATTTAAAGTATATATAAAAATAATAATTAGTTTATCTAAACAAATATTTACATTAGAAGGATATATCTTAATTTTCCTCTGTAACAGAACATTTTGTTATCCTGTCACTTACAGAATTGCATACGTGAAAGTAAGGACATTACTAAAATGTCAGATTTTTGTGCTGATCGTTGACTATATTATGATCAAATGATAATGATACCAATGTAGTATATAACCCGTTTGACTTCGTATATCTTTTTTTGACTAATAACGTTAAAACAGCATGCAAATCAAAAATTGAATACGAGTTTCATATAGGGCATATATATTTCAGATATTTATATGGGTAGACAAACTGAACGAGTAAATATAGAAAATGAATAGACGAGGACAGAAGTAGCTTTAAATACCTATACAGTGACTTAGTTTTTACATAAGGTGGATAATGTATGAATTGAACACAACTAAAGTATTAATGTCAGACACATAAGGCCAGTACTACTAAAATATGTTCAGAGCTAAAATTGAATAATTAACACGAGCACAAACATAAAAACAGAAATATACATAGGCAAAGAGAACTTGATTTGTATGCATACAATATCACTAATAAAGTTTTAATTAAATATATCGAGGTCAAAGAAAGGTCACACAATAGTTTATATCAGACTGTTATATTAATTCATAATACTATTGTACACTTGATTGTGTATATGATTAAAGTCAATCAGGATCACTAAGTAATAATGAAGCGAGATAATTACCACTCCTAGGTTTAGACAATGGTCATACAAGTTTACTAAAGTTAGAAATAAAAACCATTATAATCTAGATTAGGGTGAAAATCTCAATGTATGAGCTCCTATTCTTGAGTTAAATTGTGTGTAACATTGATGAGTTCTAATGTAGTGTGGAGCAACAACTTTCGAATGCTCCCTGATGATCAAATGTTCTCCACTTGATACCTGTTGTCAAATTGAACTAACCTCTACAAACCACTTACCCAGAGGTTTTGAATTGATTATTAAGATGCTATTGATTCAAAAAGTTTGTTTTAATTTTGCTCATTTCTGGTAATGCACTGTTGCATAAACCACTGGATCTCCGCAACCTTATACTGATAATTATCATGTGCTCATTAGTGACTAGCTTTGAAATTCATGACCAACGTAGCTAGACTGTGCTGAGTGTAAGGAATTTACCCATCGAAGAAAATGGAAGATAGTCAGACACTCGTAGAATATCTAAATTTATACTTATAAAACTTTGAACATGTTATGAACCCAATATCATTACAACATTCAAGTAAGCAAAAATGCATACATGACTAATTCTATTCTAATTGTGACTGATAGATTGATTAAATTAATTTGTACATCCTAAATCGCAATAAACTAAACAATCCATCATTTCCGATTTCTAAACTGTTGACGCATATTTTTTTACAAGTTGCTATTTAAATTCAAAATTATGTTTGCTTAGATGAAAAGCACTTATTTAAAAACGGATATATACTGATCTTACATAATAATTGAGAGAGCAAAATATATATTCATGCCTAGTTGCTTTATTAGTTAGATAATTTGATTTTAGTGTAAGTGTCAATCTTAGCAACAAAATTATTTTTTAAAGTAAATGAGATATTAAAGAACTGTGAATAAAAATGTACTATTAGTTCAAAACATGTTTAAATAGATTTAAAGGTGCTTTAATCAGCTAGTAGTTTTTAATTTTTCTTTTCACTCAAGAAATTAGATTGAAATAATATTGACTTGCTTATTACTGAATCCTGAAGCCCATGTACACATTTGGTTTGAAATCAGGGTTTTCCAACTCTCCTAGATGCACTCTCTGTGTCCACCAACCCGGTTAAAGAGCCGGACATTTACTTTTCGTCCTCTCAATTTTGTAAACAACACCCCCGTCACGAGAAGGCAGTGAGTAGGACTTCTCTGGCAGTAGTTGTAAACACGTCGTTATGTGAGAGCATTTCGAGATGGTAAGTTGACTCTCTCTACCCTCGGCCGTACTAGGGCACTTGTATAAATGAATTCCTCTAAAAATAAACTATAATATCTTTAGTTTAATATTTAAAAAACCTTATCAAACTACGGATTTATATCGTTTAGTTAATACAAGTTTGCTGTATGTAACAACATTCATTGTTTTCATTATATTTTCAAATTTTTAAGTAACGCTATATCTACTCCCATGCCTAGATTTACTAGAACATAAACAAATTGATAGTAATAAAGTAACGGGGTACATTTGCTTACAATTGATGAGCTATAATGAAATTATTCTTTACATATAAAAATACAGTTTTCCAGTTAAGTATTTTTATCAACATGAGCGGACAAAATAAAAAACACCAACTCTTAGTATAACGAAAGTGAAATAGCGTTATAGTTATGACTAGTGTACTACCATGCTGAACAAAATATTCACACTTAAAAAAAGAAACACTGATTCTGAAGTGGAATTTCAAAAGAATTGGAAATCTAGAAAATGTCTCAAAAAAAACTGGATACTTTTATTGTTTTGCACTTGATACAAGTAAATTCATTTGATGACTACTATATCGTGTGAGTGCGTACGTGTGCCCTGTTTGATGTAGGAACGTGATATGACCGCCCAATTAGAGAAGAGTAAATTTAATGATCGCCCAATGATACACAAAAGCCTTATGAGCAGTCTTGATTACTTGTTAGTTCTGCTATCTGCCTAGCCCAACCAGTTAAGTCCAGAACACCGATAATAGCCTCTGCAATATGAATCATTATTCTCAAATATACTGGGTTTATATA
The DNA here is from genome assembly GCF_000237925.1 of Schistosoma mansoni. Classification (NCBI taxonomy): domain Eukaryota; kingdom Metazoa; phylum Platyhelminthes; class Trematoda; order Strigeidida; family Schistosomatidae; genus Schistosoma; species Schistosoma mansoni. The sequence goes on along the minus strand of NW_017386025.1, from coordinate 218,503 downwards.
CCAACCAAAGAGACCACATCGTACAATAAAATAGAAAATAACATTTGTACAAGATTTGTCCAAACGTGGCTGTGAATAGAGGGAAAGTAATCAATAGACTGATGATAACTCAAGAATTGTATAATAATAGTTCAAAGGTCAAAATAAAGCCAATGATAAGAGGAACACGAATATGAATAGTGAAGTTACTTAACAATTATAGAATAGGAAATATGCATATTACATTGGTCCATAAATAGACCTCAGAGTTACCATTCATAATTCACCAGGGGATATAACAATGACAAAATCATATTGGTTAGGATATGACTGATATAATACATTACCGAAAGGATGGAACATCGTTTCACTGACTAAATGGCGCACAATTTTAATCATCTAATTTAGAAAGATTTAGTAACACTTATTATTAAACAAGTATAGCCTATTTGTCATCATAATTCGGAGACGATTGCAGACCTATATTCTTTGATTTTGATTATGATAAAGATAACTGGCGAGACTAAACTATACTGACGACCTTTGAACGAATCTTAAATGACCTTGAGAAATATTAGTCAATCAGAAGACAGTTAGTATACAGTAAAAATATATTATACCAAAGTCAAAAATTAAAGGGGATATTGTTCTTTTACATGACTCAAAAACTTATCAAGGCTAGATATAGGTTCAGAAGTTCTCAAATCATAGTGCATACCGTACAGGAACTCATCCATATGGCTCCATATTAGTCGACCTCTGGAGCCATGATAAGGTCTCAAAAATTCTTTTAGCCTCGACCACATAGCTTCAATGTTGTTGGTATGGTTTAGGGTTTAGGGTTAGAGCTAAGGTTTAGGGTTATGGTTTAGGGTTAAGGATGAGACTATAAATTATGGACGACCTTTGAGCGACGCTAGTGTGACTCTCAGAGTGTCAACATAATAACTAAGACTAAATGAGAAAATAAACCTGTGTGAAGAATTCAAATTATGATTTACAGTTCATGGTTAAGGTTAGAAATTATACTTAAGGTTTTCATCACGAACTGACATCAGCTATAATGCGAAAACTCTATTTATACAAATGGATAATTGAATTTCGCGCCAAAATCTTATGATCACTTCTCTTGTAGACGCTGAATTATCGCGTCTTCTCTAAAATTCGTTGTAAACCGACCGTACATAAGCATCAGGTACCGAACTTAGCTCCGTGACCTTGAAAACCCGCGAAAGCTTCTGATTGGCTCGTCAGTATAGTTTAGTCTCGCCAGCAACTGTTACGACTTGATATATATATATATATATATATTATTCGCTTCTGTACAATTTTACGTTGACAACATCACTGTTAAGTTAAACTAAATTTTTATGTATATCCAATTGTCATTAATTAATGTCAACACAATTAGTTGACGTCTTGCTGTCTTATATAAGCATTCACCCCCTTTTTTTCAGATATATATTATATTGCCTTTAAGTATGATTATGTCAATTTTTTAGTCACCTCAATATTCATTTATTTAACAGTAGCTGACGTAATTTGTATTATGAAATCTCTCACACAGTTAACTTCAATATAAGTTAAACCTATAGGATAGTGAGAAGAATTTACCATTATTTACATCGATATAGGTGTTACTTGTAAACTACTTACGTAAAGTCATATCTTATTTATATGATAAACTGGTATATTAAAGACTTTGAATATACTTAACAATATTAGTATTATTTTCACTCTTTAGTGAATTATCTTAAAATTAAAAATCTGTATTAAATATGTATTCACTTCAGACAAATTAACCATTGGATCATGCTAGACTATGGTAATTTATGAATATGTCTATGTACTTTTTCTTATAATAAACATTGAATTAATCAAGGAGAAAACAGTTGATATGAAATCGTACGTAAATAAAATCAGGACTACTGTTTTATGATTTTTTTTAAGTTTACAATTCAAAGGTGAAGTTACAGTGGTAAAATTCAAATTCACTTAGTATTGTTTGTTTGAATCTTTCCATTGATGCTTAGAACTGCAACTGCTCAGTCTCTTATTGGCATATGTGCATAATGTGCGATTCGCCTCGATATAGCCTTAATTCACAAGCATTGTAAGCAGGACTCAGTAGCTGAGTGGATAACGCGATAGCGTTTGAAGCGAAAGATACTGGGTTCGAGTCCCAGGGTGAATATCAATTCTGAGATGCAGGTACATGCAGCTGACGAGTCCCAAATAGGACGAAACGCGCATCCTGGATTCCACTGCTTGCCGCTATCCATCTTTGTTTACAATAGTAAGATTCATTTATTTTTTTATCTCGGATAAACGAACATATATGTCATTTCAGTTGAACAGTTTTCTTGTTGTTTCATCAATAATATTGTATATTGAAAACAATAGTAACACTCCATCTTGTTCATCTTCGGTTTTGTTTGATAATCACTTGATTTTGATTGTCCTCGCCCCCCCCCAAAAAAAAAGATACACCAAACTGTATTACATACTTTAAACAGAGTATTTTCATAATTTACTACAGGGAATGTTCTAAATTTGATCATGATAGACTAGAAAATTGTAAAATACATAATCATTATTATTGAATGATAAGCCTCAAATTTCAATAACATCTAACGAATGCTTGCTTGTTTATATTTTCATAACGTTGAATTTCTATTCTTTAACCTTTTTTCGTAATCTCTAATGTCGGTAGTAATCTTTATACGTAATACGTTTGAAGTTTTTATATCCTCACTTGTGTAATAAGGTATAATTACAGGTATAAACCCATTTAAGGGATTTTCAGGAGAAAAGTAAACATCGGTGAAGCAAACAAATGATGGGAGTGATTTTATTTCATGAACTGATTGTGGTAAATAATTCCATTCTCGAAAATTTACTGGTGAAGTATTTCATGTAGAGAGAAAACTTAGATTGAGATTGTTTTACTAATGACAAAGAGTTATGATTGTTATAATAAGGAATTCCGAAAATTGAATTGCTTGATTGGATATAAAAATATAGTTTATTATTGTTTTCGAGAAAAAGATTATATTTAATTTAGGTCTCCTTTTCCATTTAGGGTTAAGCCCAAGTTTATTACAACTGGTTTTTTTATTTAGGATGAAATCAGTTCCGAGAATGTAAAGTATAGATCCTATCTGAACGAATCTCAGCCTTAATTCATCCTTTACGCTAACACTACTAAGAATAAACGTGCAGTATTGTAGGAGTTGTCAAATACATAAGTCTACCGCTGCATGAAAATTGAATAACAGTTTACCATTTATGGTTAGATCTAGGTTAAGTAAACTAGTGTCAAAGCATCCACACTTAGCTCCGAATTCCATTTTGAGCACCATAAGGATACCTTATCAAGCTCTATGCTGATACGGTTTGTATATTATTCAGCTAATGAGAAGAAAGTGAATACACTACTTTCAAAACATTATATATTTATATATTAAAGTATAGAAAATGTTATGTCACTTTTAATAAGTATTGATCGCATTTAAAATTCTTGCCAGGTGATTATTGTTTTTGTTACCCTATATTTTAAATAAAAAGGGTAAATGAAAACGATCTATTATACATTGATTTGTTTAAATGTATATTTTTCAGTTTAGTTAGTTTAATGTATTTTTCCCCCCAGAAATTACATTCCGATGCATGGATTGGTTAAAAAGTTTTATCAGTACTCGAAAATCATGTGATCACTAATCCTTCATTGTGTGAATTTTCATTAACTACTTCAATAGTGCCCTATTATAATTCATCGTTTCAATCTTAATCTTATTGATACACTTCAAGGATGACACTGTTCCATAAAAAATCGTTATTCACATACACCCGACCCACATGTGAATTCAACATATTCAGTTTTCTATAGAGAATCAGCTTTCACCTGAATTGTGTTTACTGAAAAAGAAAATTAATATGACTGGTGTTATGTGTCTTTCAAACTTGTGTTAACTTGTTGAAGTTATTTATTCACTGAAAAAGTGACTTAGACTAAGTGACAAAATGTCAGAAATTCCAGTTTTTTCTTATCCATAAATGTTATTTTTAGTATCCAGTGTTATGTTTAACTAACGACAAAATTTGCATTGATAAAGTTAACTTATTATTTTAAATGTCATTTGTAGAGAAAAAAAACTAAAAACGATTCAAAATAAAGTGATAATTTCATGTTGAATAACTCACTGTAATGCTTTTAGTGTGTTGAAGCAAATCTGTCTGAAAGTAAGAAATTGGACCCTTCCTTCTTCATCTTCATGATTTAAATATGTGCCGAATAATCCCTAACCATTATTATAAAGTATTCACTGGAAAGTTTAGATGAATGAATGTTGAATAGTTAGATCACTGATGTATTGTTCAAAAACATGATGTAGTACTAAGGAATTCGATGAAAATTCTATGAAGTATCATGAAGAAATATTCTAAATAGGTAATGATTTTAATCAAAAGAGTAATCTCATTTAACTGGTAATCACCAACTAATGTTCACTCAAGAGATATGTAACATGAAAAAGATGTAAACAGGGCCATCCAAGTGGTTAATATAATTACATTAAATCTGCCATGTGGTTTACGCATAAGTCTTTTACTTATACCTCCAGTATACCTATTAACTAACCTGACACCTATATTCTTAAGAATTTTTGAAACGATTCTCTCTCACTTGTCCATCAAAATGCCTAACATAAGAGTAGTTTATAAAAGACTCATTACTCTCCCTTTATAACTTAAGTACAAAAATTTGACTGCTTATTAAATTAATATCATCTCTTACATATTTTGTATTTTGTCATTTTTATGACTGTGATGTATGCTACATATGTCGACTGACATAAGTAGTATGTAACACCAATCAGAAGTAGAATGTCTGGCAGCAGAAGGTTGAGAAGACTAAATTGAAGAAAACAGAAAGGGAAAGACAAAGAAATTGAGAATTAGAAGAATTATGAAGGATATAATGAACAATTGATGGAGGACTTCAAAATGAAGTACTTAATATATGGTTTTTACATTTTACCAAAGAACTTTGTAATTTTGCATTAAATAATAATAAATTGGTCAACCCCATCCCCTTGATTTTTATAATTCATATCTTTCCGAACTATAAACTGTCCCATTCAACTTCATCTTAGAAATTTCTTATTAAATAATTTTCATTATTTTTATAAGTCCCTTTGAATTTGCGATAATCTTATATAAACAAACTACTCTATTAGTTGGTATCGATTCTATAAGTTTTGTTAAATAAGTATCATATAAGTGTAGAGTAATCAAGAAAACTGATACAAACAAACTTTTTCTGAGTCTTATTGGTCTATTTTTCTCTTAAATTGTACTTGTTTATTTATCTAAACGCATAAACATTGGTATAAGAAGGATTCAAATATATATACACCACACCGTCATTAGACTTGTATGGGGGTTGGGATACCACCCACGAGTTCAAACCGAAGCAGGTGGTTTTCTTAGGCGGCCACTCCCAGAGCCTTTGACCCAAAGGTCTAGTCCGTGCGGCAGACGAGCAACGTTAGGAAATGCAGTCGAATGGTAGCCGGTGATATGCAATAGGTTCATACAATATTTGTTCCCTTAGAATCCTGAAGCTCATGTTCACATTTGGTTTGGAATCAGAGTTTTATTCAACTCCCCTAGGTGAACTCTCTATGTCCACCAACCCGGTTAAAGTGCCGTACATTCACTTTTCATCCTATCAATTTTGTAAAGAGCACCCCTGGTGCGAGAAGGCAGTGAGTAAGTTGTGTACACGTGGCCATGTGAGAGCATTTTGAGATGGAGAGCTGACTCTCCCTACCCTCGGCCGTACCAGGGTCAACAATAATTCAATAAGATAAAATATTACTTAATATGATAGTCTTATTCATTCATAAATGAAATTTATCATAACTACAAAACTATTTAAAGCTAATGGATATTGAATAGAAGTTTCATTTTAGTTCAAAATCCTTTTTATAAATGTAATTTGTAGATGGCTACACAATGATGCATAACTAGAACATATTGGTCTCATGGTAACTAATTCAATAATCAGTATTTTTTTTAGTCAGTTCATAATTATATATTCAATGAACAATGTTATTTTATAAATATTTGATTTCATTTATCTTTTTTCGAAAAAGAAAAACAAAAATAGGTAAAAAATCAGTTCACATAAATAATGTTTTCATCATTCAAAATTTTGTTGTTTTTTTCTCCCAACTACATATATATATATATATATATGAATAGTATTCAAAAAGACCGCTAAAATGGTTTCCCTTATAAAGTATATATGTGTACTATACTGGGCGCCGAATTTTATTGATGTGGAGAATCCTATTAAGCATTGACTATACAATTGAACTAAACTGTAATGCGTATAGGTATACACTGAAAAAAGAATGCTTATACTAATAATGACTACTTTTCATATACTACTTATTAAAAACTCAATACATTTTATATTCAATATTTTGATTATTGTTTCTTCTTTTTTGTTGTTGTTGTTGTTGTTGTTACTATGATACATCAAGTTACAGTAATCTATGACAATCTTATTTTCATACATTAATAATTAATTAACTAAAGAATCTATTTGATTATTGTCTATCAAAGAGTGTTAATTAATCTTGTCAAATAGTAGCGTAAAATTTTTAATATGCTACAAAATAGCTTCAAAGAGAACAGAAAGTCAATATGGCTTTAAAGTAGAATACTAATAATTCACATAGATGTAATTGGAAACAATATATATATTTTTAAAACATTCATATGTATCAAACTATTGTTACTAGGGATAAAGTTGATTGTAAACTTATCTTAGAGAAGTTACTTGACTTTATAAAACATGATTTCACATATGTATAAATTAATTTTAGGGTAATTACAATAAATTCTGTTTGAGAACAAAATATTTTTTCAATGCATTAAGGTGACTTGGATTTTCTAATTGTTAAGGTGTATTGAACAAGAACACGACTGGGGACAATCAAATGTATTTAGGCACAAATTACAGACTATCTGACTAAAATTTGATAACCATACAGTATACAATTAATATGCGAAATAACAATCAATTGTCCCAATCTTAACTGTTTTTTCTGCAAATATCAGTTCATCTTCTTTGATTTCATTGTTCATGCATTTTCATACCGATTGCTCTTCATTCCTGTTCGTTCCTTATCGATCTTCTGCCAAAATACATTCTATGTCTCATCATCACTATATACTACTTATGTGGATATAAGTAGACCACACCACAAGGGCATTCAAAAATCTAAAATCATTTTCAAGTGGTAGCTATATAAGATCATATGTAATGAGGGTACTTTTCTTCTGAATACTGTAGTAAATAAATTAACACGTTCAATGACTTTAATTTTGTAATTTTAAAAATATCCATTGAATTTTCGTATCATCGGATTTATAATGAAGTGAATAGGAACTTTGAAAACGTTAGTTTTCTTTTGGCTGAGTTAATTTACAACAAACTGATGATTCGATGAAGTTTTTTCAAGAAATGACTTAAACTCGTTCTGCATAACAAATACATAAGACAAATAGTTTAAAGGGGATGATTAAAGAATATAAATAATTAAAAAGTGCATCTATAGTCTTGACTAGAATAACATTTGCTTAAAAAACGTTGTACAACAAAAGAATACATTATCGTTCAGTTTTTAATCGATATCATGAATGGATCAATGTTAGACCACCATTGAAAACCTGGACGTACTGTATGGCCATTTCATCCTAGTATGAGACTTCTCAGCAGTGTGGATCCACGATCCCACACGCGGGATTCTGACTCAGGACCTTTGATCTCGCGCGTGAACGGTTAGCCTCGAGACCAGTGAGCCAACATTCAACGGTGTTATTATCTAACTTCAACCATTGTTCCTACAATAATGGTAATAATAGTATAACCAAAGTAGTCATCAACTATTACTTGTATCCCTTGAAAAAAATATAAATGAATACTTTTTTTGAACTGAATGTACCAATCTTTCTAAACAATAATCTGTAATCATAAATCAAGTAAATCATTTAATTCCAATAAACAATTCAATCCAAAAACAAAAAGAAATGTTACTTGTTTTAATTTTAACAAAACAATTTTCAATATATGTTAAATGTTTGTTTGTTTGTTTGTTTTTTCCTCCATTTCCTATAACGATAAGAATCTAATTCATCCGTTGAAATTAATAAGAATAATATACAAATATGAATTGATTCAATTAACATGAATAGTTTCATAAATGTTACTACGGTAATAAAAATTCAATTCATGAATTATAAACAAAGATTTGTGGTCATTTGAACAAAATGTCATATGGTAACAAAAATAAAATATAAAATGAATTGAGAAATTAAAGTTTGTAAGATGTTTGTTTTTTTCTTTCAATGTTTTGTTTTTGTTTTTTTTTGTTGTAAATTTTAAATCTTTTATAAATGTAGTCGTTAACTTAAAAAGGTTATATCCTATGGAGATTTATGAATGGTAACTTTGAGAACTATTTATAGACGAATATGATATGTATATTTCCTATTGTATTATTGTTAAGTAACTTAACTATTCATATTCGTACCCCTCTTATTATAAGCTTCATTTTGACCTATAGACTATTATTATATGATTTACCATTTCTGAGTTATCCCTAGCCTACTAATTACTATCCACCCTATTCACAGCCACATTTGGACAAATCTTGAACAAATGTTTTTTTCTATTTTATGGTACGATGTGGTCAGTTTGTTTGGTTTATAAACCCAGTATATTTGAGAATAATGATTCATATTGCAGAGGTTGTTATTGGTGTTCTGGAGTTAACTGGCTGGTATAGGCAGAAAGCAGGACTGTTAAATACTCAAGACTGCTCGTACGGTTTTTCATGTATCATTGCTCTGATCGATAATTCACTCCTCTTTGACTGGCGGGGATCATCACGTCATATATTAAACAGGGCACTAAAGCAAACAAAAAAGGACTTTTCATGTGTTATATATGTGAATGTTTCATTCTTAATCGAATTATATTTTATTTGATAAATTTGAAAATCCCATATGGTCCGTAGAAAGCAAATAGATTCTTTGAGAAAAAAAGCAGAGTAAAATAAAATACTTAGTAAAATACCAATAAGTGTATACTAAAAAAAACCGCAATTTACTATATGGAAAATATAGTTTTCTGTGATACCTTCCCATATTACGCATCAAAGTTCATTATCATGAAAAGATCAAGGTTTATGCATCATCGAAATCCTAAAAGACATGAAAACGATTGCATCACATCTTACTGTGTTAGCCAATGTAAATGTGTGGTGGCCACGCATATATAGGGAGGAGTAGAGAATAAACATCCATCATCCTCTATTGCAAAACACATAATTGAAACATGTCATAAGATTAATCTTAACACAGCCTTCGTTGTGTTGTATAAAAGTGTAGAAGGGCGTTTACTATGGTTTATTGAAGCCCCTCTTTGCGTATTCAAAAACAGTTTGTTCTCACCTTTAACCTAACCTGGTAATATAAGCTTATTATCCAAAGTGTTGAGGTCTTAAATTGTTTCCCCATTATTTTCCTTACTATCCTTGTCTCCTCTTACCCTCCATTTCTAGCCTAGTTGACCTTTTATTGTTACGTATAAATCTTCTTAACAAGTATATGTGTGATCAGATCGTTCGAAATGTATTTCGCTAATATATCATCCCATAGTTCTGATAATTTTCGTCTTCTTATTACACTATCGAAATTCAAAATCAGTTCATTTAACTTAAACTGTTGGTAGATAATCTCCAGTAGTTACTTTCAGAGTAAATAGTTTCATAATTATTAGCTGATTTTTTTATTTTGGTATTTCAACTCTGATAGTAATTCATATCAGTTAAATTCATAAAGTACGTAAAAATTGTAAAATTACTATAGTCATATAAATACGATTGTAGATGATTTGTTATTATATTACTTAGTAAATTAAGACTTTTCAGTTTCGCGCGTGAGACTGATAGGTCCTGAGTTCAAATCTCGCGGGGCAGGATCTTGGATGTGCACTGCTGAGGAGTCCCACAATGGGACGAAATGGCCGTCCAGTGCTTCCAGGTTTTCCATAGTGGTCTAGCTTCAATTGACTCATGATTACAACTATATAAAATAAAAAGACACTAAATTACCATGATATCTTTTCATGAACTTCTTCATCAGAAAATGTTGTATAAATTCTATGTTTATAAATGCAAGGATATTTATTATTATTATAAGTAAAAATTCAGCGAAATTTATAAATAAATGTGTAAAGATTTTTGTTATTGAGGTTAGAATGAAATCTTAGTCTCAGGTTTTTTTCGAATTCATGCTAGTTGTCAGCCATGATACTGTTAAGGTAGACTTTTATGAAAGTAACTATGTACAAAAAGGTTTCATTCTTATTTACGATTCCTTGCGTGAAAAAAAAGAAAAAAATCACTGTTTTGAAATAAATAAATTAAATGATCTTTATAAAGGACGATTAATAAGCATATTTGTAAAATATAAGAACTTTCGTCTAAATTAGAGCGAATGGTCTCACTACACTATCACTAGGTGCCCTAGATTTGTTGAATATAATTTATTATAGTCTTGTTATAGTGAACAAGAACACGAGTAGGGACAATCGAATGTATTTAAGCACAAATTAGAAACTATCTTACTAAGATCTGATAACCATACAGTAAACAATTAATTTGCAAAATAACAATCAATTGTCCCAATCTTAACTGTTTCTTTTGCAAATATCAATCCGTCTTCTCTGATTGCATTGTTCATGCATTTTCATACCGATTGCTCTTCATTCCTGTTCGTTCCTTATCGATCTTCTGCCAAAATACATTCTATGTTTGATCATCACTATATACTACTTATATAGATATAAGTAAACCACATCACATTGTTGAATATCATAAAAAACAAAATACTTATGAAATTAGATTTTATTTTAAAAGATTGACATATTTGTTCAGATCAAATGAATTTCTATAATGAAGTAATTAAGCATGAATTAATTGTATATTTTATTCATTGAATAGATTGAATTATATCTACTTTTTAATTTAAATGTTTCTTATTTAATCTGTTATCTCTATTGTATATACTGTATATCATGAATGTAATCTAAAATTTTATATTGTATCAGAAATGATAGATTGTTCACGGTAGTTTCAATTTGGCAGTCACTATTGGAAAATGATTGAATTTTTGTAAAATTTAATGTATTCATATAATAAACATGGTGAATATGATTATTACTACTTATTTACTTACTTACTTACAAATTGCAAACTTTTTATTCACCTGCATGATTCGTAATTTTCAATTCATTTCATGAAACAGAAAAAAAACATATTGAGTATATGTAATATTACCTGTTTATTCATTATTCTTATATCACTGTATTTAATTTGTTAAATAGAGGAAAATAATAATAGGTATTGTACATTGATTAACCTTACAGTTTTGATCAAGGCCATGCTCCTCAGTTGTTTTAGTTCTTATTGAATTCTATGAATAAAGTTTAAATGTAGACACCAATCTGAGTGATTCAACATCTTTTGGATTAAATATGATTATTTGATGATTGAAAATAATTGATAGTAATCCCAGAAAGTAGTCTTTGTGTTTGTTTTTTTAAAAATGACAACTTTGTCGGCATGGAATATCTTTAATCTTGAAGGAACAAATTGGAAGAGAACATATATTACAAAATGCATTCCGTGACTCAATGAAGTTAGATCATAATATTTAAACAGTTTTCTCTATTAATAGTGCGATAAACTTTCGTTATTCTCCACTTCCTATAAACATGAATAATGAAACAGTTTTTTTCAATTATTTGTATATTGTTTTTTGCAATTGTTGGGTCATATAATTTTGAGAGGTTTCTAATCAACCTTCACAAATATAATTATAACATTTGAATCACTAAGGTTATACAAATTGAAGTCTAGAATTCTGAATGCTTATCCGGTTGATGTTATTCTGTGAAGTTAATTATCAAGAAATTAAACTAATCATCACAAAACCTCGTGATCAATTAATTAAATGTTCTACTGAAGCTGTAAATGATTATAATAGCAGTACTGGTTCATATGAAAGTAATATTTTCGCTTAATACTTTAATGTAAAATGAACAGGAAAATACTGGATTGAGGATCACAGTGACAATAAGAAACTTTGTGTACATTCTTGATTGCTAAGTATTAACAATTTTTCTTTGTGAACTCTTCAAACGGGACACTTATATTCTACTCACCAATATGGTTATTCGATTATCTAGTTATACTAAATCTTTAATAACTATAAAGTTAGTCAACTAGATCGTTTTAATTATGCATCTACTTCACATGATTAGTTAACTCTACTCATATGCATGAAAGTGATTGGAATAAGAAGTCTACACTGATTATTTTAATCAGCATAGGGTAAACATAATTTTGCAAAGAATTGTTGTTTTCGAAGGGGGTTTTGTGGAGATTTTAGTAATTTTATGTATTTGAAATCATGAGTCAATTGAAGCTAGACCACCATGGAAAACCTGGAAGCACTGGACGGCCATTTCGTCCTATTGTGGGACTCCTCATCAGTGCGCATCCATGATCCCGCCTCGCGAGATTCGAACCCATGTGTTCGAACATGTGTTCAATTCAAACTAATCATTGGAAATTATCCTAGAAAGCCTTTAAATATATGTTAGCGAATTAAAATTTGATTTGATATAGGTGTTAAATAAATAATTTGGATTCAATGGACTTGGTGCTTTAAATGTATTTTGATACACATTTAAATAAACATTTTTATCTTAACAAATCTTGATCGTGGTTACTAAAAGCTACTTAAATACGTTTGTGTATTATCAGTTAATTTTTGTGCTCATTTAGATGGTAACAGGTTGTACATTTACTTGTACTTGGTGGAGTACCATACTTAAATAAAATTCATTTACTTCTCTGAGTCGAAAAGTGATCAATTGTGCAGCTCTCAATCAGTCATAAATATCTAACACTCACGTATGCAAGATATTGTACAAACATTTAGTGACAAACTTGTTTAATGTTGGCCCGATACATCTAGCACCATAGGAATGGTGAAATCAACAATTCCATACTTATGAGAGTACTTTAGATGGTCTATCTTTATTTTTAACTGTATTGGTAGAATATCTCCAGAATAGGTTGTATAACCTAGCTTTAGTATGTGCAGAGCACATCTAACTTGTTTTTTACTATTTTACCGAGTTTTTAGACGTAAGTCTGCAAAGTTAAGGACATGACAAATAAGGGTTAACCACATTTAAATCTATCTATACTGCCTAATACATACCCAAATAGTATGGTTTATTGTGTAAGTTGCATAGCAAGGAGGAACATAGTTTAATAATTAATAAGTCTTTTAAACTCCTAAGAAGTGAAATAAACAAATTATTAGTATGTAGGATTATGTGAAAGTTGTGGAATTCTCTTGGTTCAAGTCACGAACTGATCTAAGCTGAACCATTGTTGAAATTGACGAAACACTCGACGGCCTTTTCATTCTATTATGGGACTTCTCAATGGTGCATATTCATCATATAGTATATTGGGGTCGAACCCAAGATTGTAGGTCTCGCTAAGGTAAGTTTGTGATTAAAACTATGAAAATTCTACATTCTCTACAAATTCTCCTATACTAGTCATAATCACGTGTTCACTAATGATTAACTTCAAGATGCAACTCATGGAGTTCTAACAAAAGCCATACCCAGTGGAGCTCGACTACGCTATGTCTGAATCAACCACCCACCTCAGGCGATAGAAGATAGTTTAGACATAAATCTGACTGATTAAAGCTAGAATTCTGCACCATTGGATGACGGCTAAGTGTTCGAGAGGCCAAAACTTGCTCGCGTAACCAAAGGTCCTGGATTCGATTTCCGGAATCAGTGTAATGCATGCACACTGCTGAAGATTCACATACTGGAATGAAATGGCCATCCTTACTTACTTACTTACTTGCGTCTGTTGCCCCTCGTCGAGGAGCATAGGCCGCTCACCAGTATCCTCCATCAAACTTTGTCCTGGGCCTTCCTTTCCAGTTCTTTCCAGTTAACATTCATCCTTTCCATATCTGCTTCTATTTCCCGGCGTAATTTGTTCTTTGGCCTTCCTCTTTTCCTCTTCCCTTCCGGATTCCAAGTTAGGGATTGCCTTGTAATGCACATTGGTGATTTCCTTGATGTATGTCCTATCGACTTCCAACGTCTTTTCCTAATTTCCTCTTCAGCTGAAAGTTGGTTTGTCTTCTCCAGCGCCTCCAAATTTTTATCAGGAGTTCAGCTAAGACACGTTTGTGCTTTGAACTGTAAAACTGATTACTTCACCACGTTCTACAGTTAAGAAAGTCGAATGGTTTTTATGGATTGATTATATGATACTAGTTGTTAGATAAACTTTCAAGATCCTTACTCAAAATAAATATAAATTACATATTATATGAGCAGTAATTATCTCATCTATAACCATATGAATTGATATGTAACATAGTACACAATGTATAAAATTATACAAATTAGTTAAGCAATAATCAAAATGGACTACTTGCTAAGTTAATCAGTCCTATATACGATAAATAAAAAAAAATTAAATTCAGGTAAAGTTTACAGAAGCATGTTTATCCGTTAAGCACGTTGTTTCATCTGATTAACGGGATGATTACTAACATCTTGAAGGTGAAACCCGACCAGTAGGTTAAATGATTCTGAATTTAATTCTGTTGGATATACAACTCAGGTCGTTTCATTCAATCTACTGTTGTTTCAATAATTTAGAAGATCGCAGTCTTACTGCTTTTGCAAGATAAATTACTTAGTATTGGTAATTTTTACTTACCTTATAATTCGTTTGAACTGGACTGAATAAGATTAAACTGTTTATAATCTTATCTTTACCTTCACCTAAACATGTAAGAAACGTTTCATGAAGACAGAAAACAAAAGTTAATAAGGTATTGACTAATAAAACTTGAAGATTTAAACAGAAAAAAAAACAAGGGAATCAGTTAAAATTCATTCAGTATTGTTTGTTTGAATCTTCCCATCAATGTGTTAGGACTGCAACTGGTCAGTCTCTAATTGGCATATATGCATACTGTGCGTATTGCCTCAGATATAGCCTTAATTCACAAGCATGGTAAGCAGAGATGGATAGTGGCTCAGTATGCACAGTATGCACATATACCAATTAGAGACTGACCAGTTGCAGTCCTAACACATTGATGGGAGGATTCAAACAAACAATACCATGTGAATTCACTCTTCACCCCATTGCACAAGCAAGTGGCTATCAACACTCAGTAGCTGAGTGGATAACGCGATGGCGTTTGAAGCGAACGGTATTGGGTTTGAGTCCTAGAGTGAACATGAACTCTGAGATGCAAGTACATGCATCTGACGAGTCCCAAATAGGACGAAACGCACATCCTGGATTCCACCGCTAGCCACTATCCATCTCTGCTTACCATAAGGGAATCAGTTATTTGAAATTTTTCATTTTCACTGTTTTGTATTACATTAATCGTGTTATGGTCTATTTTACAATGTAAGATACTTTGGAAACTTTTATTTTCATTTATCCTATTAATAGATTTACTGAACATATTGTTTAGACTGAAACTAGGGTTTGACAATCAATAAAATGAATAGGAAATAAATCAAATCTGAATTAAAAAGTCATTACTATCAGCGTAGATATGTCTCTTTGTCTACTTTCGGTCAAGGTTTCTCGAAAAATATCACAAGTTCTTTCGCACCTTAAGAACATATTTCCGAAACAACCAAAAATGACTGTCCGCTTATCGAGCGTCAATTATTCGTTGTGTGGAAATTTTATGAAGACTTTCCAGTTTAAGGATAGCTCACATCACCTTTTTTCCGTTAGCCTGCTAATCTTTGAAAATAAGAAAGCATTAAACAGTGGTTTTATTTTGAAGATGCCGACACTGTAGCAAATAAGCTATCTAGAGCTCCTGTGTTTTTGGTTTGTTACTTAGTCAAAATAAATCTGCGACATGAACTACCTTTATTATATAAAGTTTTTGAAACCTTTCATTTTCATTTTACAAGTATACTGACATCAGATTCAACAATCAGTTCAAAAACAAGAAATTGTGTAAATCATTTACTATTAAGTGACTAAAATCTCGTTATGATCTTTGTACTATTTCCCAATGCTTTACAGTAGATTCTCATAGTTCCAAACCAGTATATTTATACTCTGTTGGGATATAAAAATTAATACGTTAAAAAACAATCACTATAAAGC
This sequence comes from Schistosoma mansoni, assembly GCF_000237925.1. Lineage (NCBI taxonomy): Eukaryota > Metazoa > Platyhelminthes > Trematoda > Strigeidida > Schistosomatidae > Schistosoma > Schistosoma mansoni. Next base: position 202,178 of record NW_017386025.1, on the reverse strand, counting down.
AGGCATTTTAACCTGAAAACCATTTAATGGCCATAAAAACTTGTAGATGAAGTAATAAATCATACAAGGGAGCAAATGTGCAACGTAAAACCTAAGGAATAAGTGCTTTGTATATGTGGAATACTTGTCTAGTAAACTATTAAGAATAATGAAGCTATTTCTTCATAATTTGAAACTTTATACAGAATCGAAGAAGCTCTTTGCTAAAAATTTAGTAATATACTTCCATGACTTCAATCTCATACTCATACTATTTTACGGGTGAGTCACTGTCCCACACTCATTGAAGATTCTCGCTAGAGCTTGAAGAAATTTATTTATCTAGTCACTAACAAATATGAGTTTATGATCCATTCAAGTGATTTCATGACTATTTTGTATACTTTTTATCAAAAACTGGTGTTAGATAGAGAACCAATGAAAAATAAGAATGAATGAAAAAATGTTTTTAGTTTAGCCTGTAATACGTTCAACGTAATAAACAATTAATCTAATCAATAAGAAAATTTAATTATGAGCTTCATCCTTGTTGATAGTCATGAATAAATCAGATACATCAAGATTTATAGGGAATGAGCTCTTCTTCAGAAACTTGAATCAGTATTACTTAACTGGGTTGTAAGAATTGGAATTATTGTGCTAATTTCAGTGTTTGGATTAATTACATGTCTGAAAAAATCGTTTACATATTTTTCCTTTAAAAAAAAGAAAACTCACTTTTTTTCCGCTGTTAAAAAAAAGGTTGAATGAATTAAATTTCAACAATTTAAAGTGAAACAAAATACAAACCGATTTTCTTTGATCTCGAACAGTGACCACTTTGGTTTTATGTAAGAATTTATTAATTATGTAATAACCTTAATAGTTTTATTATTGTTTTGTACTTTTTAAAAAGATTTCACATAATTTATATAACTATTAATGTTAGAAAGGGCTTCAATGGACTCATCATTTCAATTATAAAACAAATAATGTATTTGAATTGATTATATTATGATTTACCAAAGGTTATTATTAGTGAAAAAAAATATTTTGTATTTAGTAAGTTCATATTTATTAGTTTAGTTGTGAAGAGTAGTATGAATAGAAAAATAAAAAAGAGAAAGAAGGGAATTTAACATTATCCCCCCCCCAGAAACAGTCAAAAAAAGTTTAAAAAATCGACCTACTATATAATCAAACAAGTTTATTAATAAATGGTTGCTCGATCTCGTGGAGTGGTTGAAGTTGGAAATTAACACCGTTGAATGCCGGCTGACTCAGTGGTCTAGTGGTTAATTGCTCGCTCGCGAGACTGATAGATCCTGGGTTCGAATCTAGCGAGGTGGAATCGTGGATGCGCACTGCAGAGGATTTCCACGGTAGGACGAAACGGCCGTCCAATGCTTCCAGGTTTCCTATAGTGGTCTAGCTTCAATTGACTCATTATTTCAACTATATATAATAAATAATAATCATTAACATGTATTAGTAAACATAGTAAGAATAATATCAGTGATGTTAATAATAAAACTAACTAAAGCAATTAGTCCCTTTGATAAATTTTGATAATGTAATAAGAAGACAAAGGTTATCGGAACTATGTGATATATTAGCGCAATACATTTCGAACAATCTGATCACACATGTACTTGTTATTAACAATTATAAATAAAAATAAAAATTCAACTAGACTGGAAATGGGGGCGGAGTAAGTGGAGACAAGGATAATAATAATAATAAAAATAATGTGAAAACAACTTGAAACCTAATCACTTTGGATAATAAGCTAATACTATCAGGGTAGGTTTAAGGTGAGAACAAACTGTTTTTGACTACACAAAGGGGGTTCGAATTTTCGTATGGCTATATATATATATATATAATCTATTTACGTATTTTCTTATCAAATCATTACATATAAAAATGAGCTCAGTCAGTCAGCTGCAACGTAGGACCAGGCACATATATATCCACACCTCTTTAGCACAACTAGATGAACTCCAAATTCAGTGGTAATGATATATAAAAGAAAGATTGCGTATAAAAATAAAATACAAGAAGAAATAATTAGTTCATGGAAAGAAAAGTGTAAAGCAATTTTAATCTCACTGTTTAAGGATAGACAAATAGTGTATACACCTACATCATTCTGATCGATTATGAACCATGTCATACAGAGTCTCCAACCACTGGTTTCGATGGTAGCGCGAACCCAAACCAAATAGTCTGCATCTGACAACATGGCTCAGACTAGAGGTTAGTGACTTCAAGCACTGATGCCATGTTTTGGTTTGGGACGCCCCTAACTTTCTTCCAACCACCCCCAATACTAGTCAGCATTGCGCGTTGAAGTAATCGGTGTTCAGGCACGTAGCCCAACCATCTCATTCGATGAAGATGAGTGGATATCAAATAAATACATAAATATATAACTATAAATATGAAACAGAAAACACTAGAAAATGTATTATGGATTATTAATGCAAATAACAGTGAAATAAACTTTTCTAAACTTAAATAAGCAATCAGTTTTCAGGATTGAGCTTTAAAACAAATTTTAATTATTTCTCATGGTATCTTTACATAGACTAATGGAAAATTCAGTTATTGTAAAATATAAACCTTATTAAATTCTTTGCAAGTATACTTTTACACATTTCATTCAAATATAGAATACAAAGTTATTGGATATAATTAACAAGACTATATGTCGAATAAATATCATTGGGAATTATTATAGAATTGAAAAATGAGAATATTTGTCTTCTACAATATCTAATGGTTTTCTAAGTTGATATTACTGTAGAAATATTTTTCAGTAGATGATCAATTAAAAATTAATTATAACCATAAAGGTATTACAACCCAGCTTAAGAATTCTTATCCTACTAACAATCAATTCCATATTATTTGAAGTATCATTAAAGTTTCATATTCAGTAGGTTGAAAATACCACTTTCAAACTAATTGAGACACTTATAATTGCATTATCGAAATAAACTATGAGACCAAAATTAATATTCTACCTGGTATAATTGAATAAACATTTGTTTGGCTAAGAAAAATTTCAAATATTAATTAAAATTAGATTTTTTTTCTTGTAATGCAACATTGTATATGCGATATCTAAACTGAACGTTTGTAGATACTACTGCATAATAATAATGCTTACGGACCTACTTTACATCACGTATGTTTCATATTAAATATTGTACAAAGTAATACTGAGTATTTTATCAATGCCTTATCTGTAGTTGTGACTAAGGAACAATATATAACAAATACTTAGTATGAAAAACTTTGTAGAAATTTGTACATCTAAGTTTCAAGGTAATAAACACTTGTCTACATACGTTATAAGCAAACATGGATAATGGTTAGCAGTGGAATCCAGGATGTGCGTTTCGTCCTATTTGGGACTCGTCAGATGCATGTACTTGCATCTCAGAGTTCATGTTCACTCTAGGACTCAAACCCAATACCGTTCGCTTCAAACGCCATCGCGTTATCCACTCAGCTACTGAGTGTTGATAGCCACTTGCTTGTGCAATGGGGTGAAGAGTGAATTCACGTATTTGTTTGTTTGAATCTTCCCATTGATGTTTCCGACTGCAACTGGTCTGTTGCTTATTGGTTATATGTGCATACTATGTGTATTGTGTAATTCACAAGCATTATAAGCAAAGGTGGATTAAAGCTATATCGAGGCAATACGCATAGCATGCACATATAGCCAATAAGAGACTGACCATTCGCAGTCCTAAACATTAATGGGAAGATTCAAACAAATAATACTAAGTGAACTTGTCTACAAACTTTATCTGAAACTATAAGCCATCGGGTTCTTCTCAAAACGAAAAAAAATTCAAATTTATATTACAACCTAAAGTATATATTTCAACTTTCAATCTAATATATTGAATTCAATTAGTTACCATTATATATATATATATATATATATATATATATAAACAAGTAAATTATGTGGATTATTTCATTTTTTATTTATTTAAACATATAAATATTGGTACAAGGAGGCACCAGACATATGTGCGCCATACAAATCAAATGAGATTTGTTTGAGGGCTGTGATACTGCCCAGGTGCCCAAACCGAAGCAGGTAGTTTCCTTAGGGGGCCATACCCGGAGTTTTTGACCAAAAGATCTGATCCACAAGGCAGTGGAGCATCGTAAAGATATGCAGTCCTATGGTAGCCGGTGACCAACGATTGATTCATACGCCATTTGTTCCCTCAGGATACTGGAGTCCATGTGCACCATTGGTTTGGAATGAGGGTTTTCCAACTACCCTAGGTGGACTCACCGTGTCCACCAACCCGGTTAAAGCGTCGGACATCCGCTTTTCATCCTGTCAATTTCGTAAGCACTACGCTGGCTACAAGAAGTCAGTGAGTAGGACTTCCTTGGTAGAGGCTATATACGCGTGGCCGTGTGAGAGTAATTCGAGAGCGAGGGCGAGCCCTCCCCACTCACGGCCGTACCAGATTATTTATAATATAAAATTATATCATTTATTCCTTAGAATAAAATAACATTCTTTTTTTTCTTTTTTTTTAATACAGGATCTTATTTAAAACAATCTAATTCATAAGTTGTGATTGTTATTGTTTTTTTTTATAAAAAAAATCATGCAACCATCATGTATAATAGAAATTCAACCTTCTACACCAATCAATAAAAATAATCAATCAACTGATTTCATTATTGATTATTCAGAAAATTCTATAATCAATAATAATGATCAATTTAATAATAATGATAATGATAATTCATCTATTGAATCAATTAATAATTATTTAAAAATTAAATCATCGAATTCAATCAATAATAATACTACTAATAATAATAATAGTAATATATCAACTAATCAATCAATCAAATTATCAAATAATAAAAAAATTTTTAATAAAAATATTCAATCCAATCATATGACATCATCATGGAGAACACATAAATATGGTAAATATTGTTGGAAAAGTTGGATTACATTTGTACATTTAATTATAGCATTTAGAGCTATTATAGTACGTATTGGTTTTATATGTTTTACATGTACAGCTATTGTAAGTGTTGTAAAGGAGAAACAAGATGGAAGATTTTGGTTATTAACATTAACAATTATACCATTATTAATTGATTTAATTATAGCAATTAATGCATATGTATCTGGAAAATCTGTAACACCAACTATATCTAAATGGTAAGTTATACACTTTATATGTATGTGGATGTATACAATTGAATAGCATAGAGTAGTTTTAGAAAATAATGTTAGTCTTATAAAGGGTCGGATAAAAACAATACGTAGTTCTATCTTGGCATATCTAATTGATAGTGATCATAATGTAGATAAATCGAAATTATTTCGAGTGATCTATCGTATACCTCTATCATTTCCCAACGGAGTTCGTTCCCGTTTCCTTTATATAGAAGAAGCCATAGGAATTCGTACATTTCACCCCAATTTATGTGTACAAAAGAAATTTGTAACCCCCTTATCCCTTCGATGGTCGGACATAACAAATGACATTATTATTATTATTAAATTTTATTTTTAATTTTGTTATCATTTGTTTGTAATTTTCCGCCTCTTTCCGTTTGTATTCTTCACTATCTAATTATTTACACATTTCTTATTACGTAATCATTTTAATGCTTTGTGATGACTATTCTAAGTCTATTTACCCACGTTGGACCTCTTATTTCCAATGCTTAACTATTGATAAGACTTGTTATCGTAACTGAATATTCTTACTACTATCAGTACAGTTGTCTTCCCACTATCAACTTGTACTTTTAACTATTGTGCTTGGTGACATATTCTATTTCATTATGATTATTGACTCAGATTGCCTTGATTGGTCTAATATTTTCCTATAAATATTCATGTATATATCAGAGTAAAGCCTGATGACGATCTAATTGAAGACGATTGTTCGCTTACATGTATTGCTATAAAACTCAGTCATGACAAAAATATTTAATAAATTGTAGTATATAAATTTCAACTGGAAACTTTTATCTACACCATAAGTCGTTTTGCTGTTATTATTTAAACAACAACAACAACGTTGTTAGGTACAATGATAATGATAATACGATAGTTTTAATGTAAATGCTTTGAAGTAAATTTATTTTATTCAGATCATAAAAGATATAAGCATAACAGAAATTAACTTTAGTTAAATTAATATAATATCCACAAAAAACTCCTGATATTATTCACCATATGCTCAATAGTGACTGGCTTCAAGAGGTATTTCTTGGAGTTATAGTGAAAAGCAGTGACCAGTGGAGTTCAACCAGGTTTATTGTGAGATAGTAACTCATTGAAGACAGTTGTGGATGTGTCGCTCAATTTCGTGAATTGTTTGAAGTTAGATATTAACACCATTGGATGTCGGCCGGCTCAGTGGTCTAGAGGTTAAGCGTTCGCGTTCGAGAGTGATAGGTCCTGGGTTCGAATCTTACGAGGTGGGATCGTAGATGCACAGTACTGAGGAGTCTCATATTACAATGTAACGACCGTCCAGTGATTACAGGTTTTCCATGGTGGTCTAGCTTTAATTAACTCATAAATTCGACTATTAAAAAGAACTATCTTTAAAGTATAGTCTTCACTTAAAAAGGAATAAACCTCGAATTCTCCATGAATTAGTTAATAATGAGTAAAGTAAGTTAATAATTTTCACGGTAAGGATCCATAATAGTGATTGTCAGATGATTGTTTATAAAAATGTAAAAGGTGTAATACTTAATTATACGTAATAAAATGCAAAGATACTTGGAAAGGAAAACTGACAAAAATGTATGAGATAATAAAAATAATCCCATTTTTTATATTTACAGTTGAAGAGTATTATTTTTTAAATAGGCTTCTAGTTTGGAAATTTATTTACTTACTTATGAACATTGGAATCTAACGTTTTCGTCACTGTTTTCATTTAATACTAAATAACGAAATGATTACTCATTAGAAAAACCTATGTGTTCATTGAATTTCTGTAAGTACCAAGAATGATCAACTTTATAGAACATATATCTATAAGCTTAATCATATTTTATAGGAAATGACTAATTAGTAATGTAGTATGAACCGATTTTACACAAATAAAAACTCTAACCATGGCTTCGATGGGTTATTGCCTATCAGTTGAAAAAACTATGACATACAAACTCATCCTAATGGCTACAGTTTGTCTATATTCTTCAACTCTTAAAATAACTTCAACGGATTTATAGTTCTCACATTGTTCCTCGTTGGTGTCAGATATTTTATACCAGAACTAGGGAATTAGAGATAGAGTATTCCTCCCGAATTGATATCGGTTTTAACGTAATCATGCTGTGTCATATGGATAAATAGATTTCACTCAAAAATTACAAGAGGCGTTACGTGGTTGGTGTGTCTATAGTATATAGTGCCATCAAGTTAACGATTATTTCATAACTAAGGGTTTCAGTTTATGAATTGGGGATAGAGTACATTTGCCAGTTGTACACAATTAAATTAGACAGAATTGCTCATTCGGTACACATAACCCCATCATTTTTACTTTTCGGTTACAATAATAATTTTTTGCAAATTTTTTAGGTTTTAAACGGTATACAAAGGTATTTCTACTTATCTTTATACGTGATACTTCAATTTCACACGAAAACCTTAAAGTCGTGATCTCCATTCTAATTAACGCATTCTTGAAGTATTCATTCAATATATATTCTAGGAGACATTTAGGTGTGTTTTTTGAATTGAGATAATTTATGTATTCTATCAATTTGTATTTTCAGATTTTGTAAACTTTATTTACTTGTTCAAAGATTTTCGTACTCATTACATTTATGAAGTCAGTATTGATCAGAATGTGTTGGTAATAAGTAACCTTCTAATTCTAGAAAACAAATTAAAGTCACTTTGTGGTACGTCGGAACATTTGAACTTCAAAATGTTCTGTCATCCATGATATTTAGATGACCTACAACTCAACTGATTTCACGTCCTTAAAGACATGTCTTTAGGTATCTTTTCGAAACTAATAAATACATAACCGGGTAACATGAAATTCTCTTTCGAGCATAAAAATGAACATTATGAAATATTACATCCAAACGGCTTAGCTAGGGAATTTTTTCTAAATAGAACTCCTAATCCGATCATTTACTGTAGATCGATACACTGGGACCTGTACATAGACTATAATCCCACACATTCATTCAGCCCTGAAATTTCACTTGTACTATATTTATTCAAAAGAGCTACTAAACGCGTTGCTTTAATCTTTTAACGAAAGAAAGACAAAAATACAACAGATATTTTAAAGTTTAATAAATGGCAATTCGTTATTGATGAAAAAATTGAATAAAAGATTATGGTTGGTACTTTAGTTTCGTATTCGTGCTATGGTATCACAGAAGGACAACAAAAAATTCTCTAAAAGCCAACATAGAGTTAAAGCACTCTATGGAAAAACAAGAACTCTTGTAGACGCTTTAATTTGAATAGAGAGAAAAATCCTATTTCTGCATATACACAGAATTGAATCTACAAAATACGTTGTTTGTAATAGAACTTCGTTAATAATAAAGAGTATTGTTGTATAATTGTGACAAGTTCATAGGTACGCCTAAGCTACACAAAAATGTAGCTTAAAAAATCTTGTAGAATTCGGTATTTTACTAATCAAATGGACGACACCAAAAATGATGTATTCAATAATCAATAAATCAATATTAAAAATAAAAAAGAAACTTTATTAAGCTACAAAAATGTAAGTAACTTTGAAAATTATCATATTTAAATGAAAATAAATTCACTTGATATTGTTTACTTGTATGTTCCCATTGATGTTTAGGACTGCAATTGGTCAGTCTCTTGTTGACATATGTGCATCCTGTGCGGATTGCCCAGATATTACTTTAATTCACAAGTATTATAAGTAAAGATGAAGGGTACCTAGCAGTAGAGTCCAGGACATGCGTTTCATTCTATACCAAATGAATTTAAACTTCATCCTATTGCACAAGCAAGTTAGTATCAGCACTAAGTAGCTAAATGTAGAATGCGATGGCGTTTGAAGCGAACGGTATTAGGTTCGAGTCCCAGAACTATGTGATGTGGGGACATCTAGATGACGACTCCCACGTAGGACAAAACGCACATCCTGGATTCCACTGCTAGCCACTATCCATCTTTGCTTTAAATGAAAGTAATCTAGAAAATTTATAAATAATGGTTATAAGTTATTTTTGATGATAAACATTAATATAATATTTAAAATAAATAGATGATATCATAGAAATGTATTCACTGAAGTGATATTTGTAATGTTACATGAAAGATTTCTGCAAAATACATTTTTTTTATGTTCTATAAAACATGTTGACTATAAGTAGCACAAACGTCATGTCCATTATTTGATTTTCAAAAACTATTTCTTATTTTTTTTTCAAAAAAAACAAATTATTGTGTAACTTACAGACAAGACAAAATTATGTTATGTGTATACAATTTGATCTACTGAACGTATGATTGAATTTTTTTTACCGGACTATTAATTCATTAGGGAAAATAACTTTATCCGATAAATATATAGCCAAAGAGGTTCTTATGGATATTATAGTGATTTTAAATAGTTGAGATCATAACTCGATTAAAGCTAGACCACTATGGACGAAATAACCGTCCAAATGCTTCCAGGCTTTTTACGGTGATCTAGCTTCAATTGATTCAGGATCTCAACTATTAAAATGTATATCCATTTAAACATTTTTTTACTTTTTACATTTAAATATGTAAAATGTAGTTCAAATTGTTATATTCAATTTCATCAGTAATCTCAATTCATTAAATAACTATCTATGATAGGAAAAGATAGATAGTGGCTAGCAGTGGAATCCAGGACGCGCGATTCGTCCTATTTGGGACTAGTCAGCTGGATGTGCCTGCATCTCAGAGTTGAAGTTCACTCTGGGAATCGAACCCAGTATCTTTCGCTTCAAACGCCATCGCGTTATCCACTCATCCATCTTTTTTTATAATGCTTGTGAATTGAGGCTATATCGAGGGAATACGCACAGTATGTACATATGCCAATTAGAGACTGACCAGTTGCAGTCCTAAACATCAATGGGAAGATATATTCAAACAAACAATACTACGTATACTATCTATGATAGTTTAAAGATTAGAAGTTAATTCACTTATAATCAGTTAGTTGCAAGTACAAATTTTAATTTTTCTCAATTAACTAATTTCATATTTTTGTATTATTCAATTATTTGCGTAAAAAGATAAATCAACAATTTTCTAAACATATGTTCAATATAATACATTAATATATTTCAGATCAAAAGATAGTTGTTGCCTACCTTAAAATTGTCTATTACATCTGTTATCTATTGAGATATATTTATTAGCAATATTTCCTATATTACTTCTTGTTTTTTATATTAATTGCTGTATGGAAACCAAATAATTTAATATAAAGATAATTATTCGATATAATCAGACAGGAAGCACTGGACGGCCGTTTCGTCCTATTGTGGGACACCTCAGCAGTGCGCATCCACGATCCCGCCTCGCGAGATTTGAACCCAGGACCTATCAGTCTCGCGTGTGAGCGCTTAACCACTAGACCACTGAGCCGGCATCCAAAATACATAATCAATAACAATTAGCTTCATTTGGTATTGTTTACTTGAATTTTCTCATTGTTGTTTAGGACAACATTTGATCAGTATGCACATATGACCGTTAAGAAATTGATCAATTACAGTCCTAGAACATCATGGTAAGATTTCAGTAAACAATAGCAAACGGAGTTAACTTCATCCTATTGCACAAGCAAGTGGCTATCAGGAGTCATTAGCTAAGTGAATAACGCGATTGCGTTTGAAGCGAAAGGTACTGGGTTTGAGTCACAAAGTGAACATGAATTCTATGATGCCGGTACGTCTAGCTGACAAGTCCCCTATAGGACGAAACGTGCATCCTGTATTCCACTGCTAGTCACTATCCATCTTTGCTGAATATCAATTATCATTCACTAAATTGTTGATACACACTTTTCTAGTAAGAAAAAAGTCATTTCAAACTATCGGATATTTTATTAAATAGTGACTGTAAAGGGATATTATTATCTAACTACTCTCATTTTTAACTAAAAGTTCCTGGAGAAATAAATTAGTGTTATAGTTAGTTCTCAATTTATTTGTTAAAAAAACGTTGATTATGCTTTATCTATCCCATGATATGTTTTATTAAAAAGCAACTGAATAGCAAAATAATTTTTGAGATCTTCAAATGAGATCGAATCCAGAATTATATACCTTACATGTCACAAGAAACATATGGACCTTTGAATCAGCATATATTACACTCTCTTCATCTCTTCCTTTGTATATATATAGCATGGATGGATTCCAACTAAGTGAAAACTGCATATCTACAATAAAATTGTTAATTAGTTTCCTTTCAGCTTCCCTAATTTTCTAAATAACAGTAGTTAATGAAGAAAATCAAGAAATGGGCTTTTTTTGAAAAAATTTAACCCTTATAGTTAGAATGTGAATATGCATATATATATATATCCCTTTGATAAAGGAACAATAGGACGAAACGGCCGTCCGGTGCTTCCAGGTTTTCCATGGTGGTCTAGCTTCAATTGACTCATGATCTCAACTATATATGATTGAAGTTGCGTCAATTGTAGACTGAAGCTTGTTTCGAAGAAATGTCAAGTACTATTCAATGTTCACGATTGATTGATCACTGGGTGGTGATCAATGCCATGCGTGTCAGGTCCTTCTTAGTGCTGATCGAGTGCTATCGATCAAGTTGCAATGTGGCTACCAGTCTAGGTGGCTCGACACTGCGCGCACTATATATTGAGATATGATGGTGGTTAGAGGTGGCCAACAGGAAACCCTGGACCCGGGAAGAAGGACTTGACACGCGTGACATTGATCACCACCCAGTGATCAATCAATTGTGATTACATCTCAGTCCTACAGGAGGTCGGTCGCGGCCCAAATAGCTGAGTGGCACGGGATCGAATCCGTCAGGGAGCACCAGTTCTCTCAAGATTACAGGTACACCTTGCTTACAAGTGCCAAGTAGCACGAAACCCGGGTCCAGGGTTTCCTGTTGACCACCTCCAACCACCATCTTACTACTCAATGTTGCCATAAACAACTATTTCTTCTGTAATTTTGCTTATGAGTTAAATTATTTTATGCCTGAAATCACTATTTCATTAAATATATGAATATTTCAATAGTGTAATAAGAAGACAAAGATTATCCGAACTAATGTAGTTTATCAAAGGGACTAATTACTTTAAATATGAATATTTATGATGTATATGTTTTTTGTAATTCATTTAGTTATTCTAAATTTACACTAATTAAAATGAAAAAAATAATAATAATCAGGTTAATGGGTTCATTACTAACAATCATAAATAGTTGACATGAAATTAACCTATTGAGTAACTTTTTTAATGTTATCTATTAGTTATTTATTATATATACAAATTAATTGTATTTTATTCCTTATCTGACATAAGGAATCACTCTAATCATAATTTGATATATATAATAACTGAACAAACATACGCACAACACAACCCACACAATACATGTGCAACTAAACACTGAAAAATATTTTTCTGTAGTTTTGATGCAATTTTGTTCACGGAGCTAGATACTTCCGCGCCTACTTCATGCTGAAGTGAGATCTTTAGTTATTCTATAACAACTTGTCCTAATAGTGTTGTTTATGACTGACAATTTCGATAGATTTTTTTTCACTCGTTCTTGGATGAATGTTTGTTTGTCTACCAAAAAAGATCAGTCATAAATTAGATCATCAGGACAAATTAGTAAAGCTCTTGTGGAATAAATGAAAACCTCATCTAAGCATGAAGCAGGCGTAGAAGATGCGCCCCAAAACAGACCGTGTAAACCTCTAGCCTAACGAGCAGCAGATATTCTCCATCACTTTTTGTCATAAAATATTCTTGGGAAAACCATTTCATTAACTATCCATAATGAAAAATATCCAGATTTTGAAGTTTTCATATTGTTATTAGGTTCAATATTTTTTAAACAATATAAACTTATATATAGTTTTTACTGTTCATATCCTAGGTAATTCAGAAGGGCACAACTTGCCATATTCACAATGGTCTATTTTCAATTTAATTGAGATATAATCAATAATTTAAAATAGTTTCATGATTACGAATTTTTTCAAAGTATATTCTTCAATGTACAAATTGTTTTGTTTATTCAGTTTTCTTGATCTTGTATGAATCAACATCTATATCTGTACGAATACGCTGATTTTATGCAGACTTTATTATGCTTTAGAATTCGAAACCATGTTATTTCTGACTCTTAGTAGATTCGATAACATTATTAAATGATGTAGCTTAGGTCAACCGAACAGATATTATAAATAAATAATATATTTGTAATATCCTAATGAGTAGAAAAATGAGATTTTTTGACGCTTCGTGACTCAGTGTAAGCCACTTCTTCAGAGAATAAATAACCAAATCAAAATTAATCCAAGTTTAAATAGTACAACAGAACAAAAATAATATTAAGTGATTTTCAACGACTACCAAATTGATTTCAAAAATATCAAAAAATTACAAAGAGGCTTTTCCATTTACAAATAAAAAAGAGAGTAGCTGAAGCTTTCCGTATAATCCTTAATCCTACTTCTCTAAATAGAAAAGGAGGCATTTACATTCATTTTACTTGGACTATATATCCCAGCCACCTAGTCTGATATCATATACAATTCACGCTATTACCTTACAAATTGAACTCTATCCTTTCTCACCATAAAAGTCACACAATTTTCATCCTTAACAGTGCACATATACGTACACGCAAATTTACATACATGTTGCTTATGAATCACGTTGACCGAAGTGACATGACATTGATTTCTTCAGATTCATTCATCACTTAATATTCTTATTGTTCCATTGTACTATTTAAACTTGGATTAATATCGATTTGGTTATTTGTTCTCTGAAGAAGTGGCTTACACTGAGTCACGAAGCGTCAGAAAATCTCATTTTTCTAATCATTATATATATATATAATTACCCAATTTATTCGAAATTACCAAATCAAAACTTGGTAATGATACCTACTAACACATATTGGTTTACAGACCAGTTGTTTCTAATGTTTACAAAAGATACCTATTCTTAGATTTTAATGATTTCCTGAAAAAACTATCCATAAGACTAAAGATTATCAGTTATAATAATCTGACTAATGTTGTAATGAAGAAATGTTAACTTGTTTTTCCATTCCGCCTTCAACACAAACTATTTATATAATACAAATAAGAACAATAAATTAGAAAGTGAAAAATCAACCAATATTAAATACATTTTGACCCAATATCCTTATTAACTATGAGGAAATTAGTTTCAGCCCACAGTTACAATTCATGAAAATTAAACTCTTAACTTGAAACATGCTGTTGCTGATGTGAGATCAGAATGATATAGGTACTTAACATTTATCTTTCTGGTTCAAGAATTAGAAGATGAACGGTGCATTTAAATAGTTTAATATATCTCTTTTGCATGGCAACAAGCCTAAAATCATTTTATATTAACTGTGCATCACTTTAATATGAAGTCATACAAAACTAAATCTGTTAAACATATACACTTATTTATTTCAACTACCGCTGATGTTAGGTAACTATGCGTTTTCATTGCAAATTTGAACGGCTATCATGAAATATCGATTCAATTGAAGTATGCTAACTGCTATAAATTCACTAATTACTGAACTGTTAATTTAATCTGTTAATAGTTGAAGAAGAATGGCTCAAAACAGATATCATTATTGTAATTTGATTATAACCGTTTTAAATTCAGTCCTTCATATTCTATACTTGTTTTAATAAAGATTATATTTCAATAAACGAACATTCTACCTACTCAATTTTTTACGTTTTTTTATTGAAATAAAATTGTTTGATATTTCATGCTGTGCATTTTACTAAAGCATCATACATCTCTTTGTAATATTGTCGTAGTGAGATTCCTTTGAAATAATCCCTGTTTCATATATCGTTCGTGCTAATATCCGTTATTAAAGAAATCCTAATGGTGTATAAATTTCACAAGACAATACGAAGTGGTGACTTCAATTTACCATTATACAATGAAAACTGATAAACCACTGAGTACACGAAGTATATGCGAACAAAACTTTAAACACGAATAGGATTTAAGAAGGACATAAGCATGTATATAAGCAAGTGAATAAGTCATCGAATGATCTAAGTAACTAACATTTAATCTAATACTGGAATGTATATGTCAGATGTAGAACGTGATCAAGCATACATGATCAATCAAGCAAGGCAGTAACAGCGAAAAAATAAGGGCAAATTATTATCGTCAAAATGACAATGTCTGTTGAGTAAGTTAACAAAAGTGTTTGATAAGTTCACACGTGTACATACCCAGGTATAGGTGAGGGTACTATTATGTCTACAAATTACTTTTCTACTCGAGAAGTAGTGATAAAAATATATATTCCCAGAATTATTTTACTTGTAAAAAAAACTCATTTGTATTACATAATACGTTCAAAATGATGGTAATAAATTGATTATTCTCATTGTTTCCAGTATCAACTGTAGATTCATGATTAAACGAAATGTCAGATCCAGTTGTTTTCAAAATGTACTAGACTGAATATTCCATGATCAATTACTTCTAATTTCAAGCTTAAGATTGTAACTTACATTTATTCTATTGTTATTATTGTTGTGGTGATTTTTGTGAATGGATTCATTGAGTTGGATAGCCCACAAATGCCCTGGTGCAGCCGAGAGTGAGAAGGAGCCACCCTCCCTCTCGAAATACTCTCACATGGCCACGCGTATTTAGCCTCTACCAAGGAAGTCCTACTCACTGCCTTCTCGTGGTGGGGTTGTTGTTTACAAAATTGAGAGGACGAAAAGCGAATGTCCGACGCTTTAACCAGGTTGGTGGACACGGAATGTTCACCTAGGGGAGTTGGAAAACCCTCATTCCAAACCAATGGTGCACATGGGCTCCGTTTTCCTGAGGGAACAAATGGCGTATGAATCAATCGTTGGTCACCGGCTACCATAGGACTGCATCTCCTCACGATGCTCCACTGCCTTGTGGATCAGATCTTTTGGTCAAAGACTCCGGGTATGGCCCCTTAAGAAAACCACATGCTTCAGTTTGGGTACCTGAGCAGTATCACAGCCCTCACACAAACCAAATGAGATCTATGTGGCGCATATATATCTAGTGCCTCCTTGTATCAATATTTATGTGTTTAAATAATAATAATACAAAATTTATTCTTTCATTTTCTTTCGGACAAGGAAAGGTAGTTTATTTGTTAATGGATTATACGTGGGATTATTAAGTTATAATTCCTAACTAGTATTTAAGGCTCCTTACTTAAATAATATTTACTCTTATATATATACAACACTGTTTAAACTGAGTATATGAATCAGTACTTAGTTACTGAATTAGATAAATACAAATGTAGAAAACACATAATAATATCAAGATTCAACATTCAAAGTGTCTTTCCATTCTATTATTTTACCAATCATATGGTAGTCAAATCTTCCTTGTTTTATTAATTAAAGAATGAAATATTTTGATTCTTATTTTTTTTTAAAAAAATAGACATAGATATTCTGGTTAGAAATTATAAGTCACGTATAGTGTTACGTATTATATAAACAACGTCGTGGGTTTTATTTTGACTATTTTGACATTGAACAAATACACTCTATTTTGATTAGTTATTCCATGAATACACACTTGTAGAAGACATTTATCATAATTTAACCATGTGATGATATGATTAGTTGACAGAATTGTTTATTTAGTTGATTCTTTTGTCACTAAAATGAATTTATACTGTTTCTTTGTTGTTGTTGTTGAGTAACATATAACTGTTTTGACTCCACTATATGTTTTCATTTAAAATATATAAAATGTTTTATAACTAAGACGTATGTTGGCCCAAACTATTTGTAATTTTCCGTCTCTTTCCGTTTATATTCTTCACTATCTAATTATTTACACAGTTCTTATTACGTAATCATTTTAATGTTTTGTGATCACTAATCTAAGTCTATTTACCCACGTTGGACCTCTTATTTCCAATGTTGAACGATTGATAAGACTTTTGTTATCGTAATTGAATATTCTTACTACTATCAGTACAGTTGTCTTCCCACTATCAACTTGTACTTTTAACTATTATGCTCGGTGACGTATTCTATTTCATTATGATTATTGACTCAAATAGCCTTGATTAGTCTAACATTTTCGTATAAATATTCATGTATATATCAGAGTAAAGCCTGATGACGATCTCATTGAAAGCAATTGTTCGCTTACATGTGTTGTTCTAATTTTCACAATGGGAACTTTAACACTTACTTTGTAAAATTGATTAGTTTGGTGGAAACAAAAATTCGAAAAAAATGGTCTTTATTACATTTGATAAATCATGTGTATTTTTTCAATATTGTTTAAAATAAAAGTAGAGTCAAATACTCTGTTTGATTCACCGATGTTTGTTGTTTAACTATATAAAGAGAGAAATTATTATGTGTAGCTCAATTATTTGTAAATGGTGCTTTGGAAAAACGCGTGATAAATAGTTTTATCAATTTAGTAAATGATACCTCACAATTTGAGTTATTGATATAGGTAGTTATAGTTATATAATATATCCTTGTGGGCCAGGGTAATTTTGCATTGGTTTACCCATCCCACTTACACGACAGTCGAATTGATTACTGTTAGCAATGGCGACATGTCTAACAATGTTCCAGTGACAATGACTCATGAGAACACTGAAAAGCAACCACCAGTATGAATGAACTCGGTTAACCAGAAAACCAATTTTGCAAATGAATAGTCAGCAAAACTTTCCAAAGTAATGCCGAACCATCCAAAACTTCAATGGCGAACCTCCAGTCTCATATGAGACCTTCAGCTCTACATGGCAATATAGCTTATACTGCATACAACACATGTGTAGGGTAGTGAACGAAATAGCCCAGTCTGAAGCGTTAGGACATAAAGAACTCTTAAAACCTGTTGTTTCGTGTCGGAATACTATTACAAGACCACCAAGATCGTTTTCATCATATTTGCGAAATTTTCATGTTTTCCGAATTTTCAGACCCTGAGTTAGGGTTAGTATCCCTTATCGATATAGATATTTTAACAAAAAAACCGTTCACTTACTTTGAATTTGGTTTGTAAAGTGTATTTATCTACAGTTAAGTATTTTAAAATTTAATAGTTGAATTCATTAGTCGATTTAAGCTAGACCACCATGGAAAACTTGGAAGCACTGGACAGCCATTTCGTCCTGTTATGGGACTTCTCAGCAGTGCGCATTCACTATCCTGCTCGCCGGATCGACTTATGAATTCAACTATTAAATTACTACAATCTCCACAAAGCCCCCTTTCTGATAATGTTTTAAAACTCTTTAGGTCATTTGTGATTGGTGGGATTACAAATTTTTATTATTAACACATCCGCGAATGATTGACCGGATTGAGCTTAGCTGAATAGAAACAGAGGCGAACGAATGAAGGAGATTTCTTTGCAGTGGTCTATATATAGTAAACTGACCTAGAATGGTAGCTATACGAAGTTCCATAGCTGGGTCCCATTGAGTTCAAGAAGAAACTTGATTCACCCTTTATCCTCGAGGATTAGACAAACATGTTCTAAATACACAACATATTACGAACTAATTCAACTTTGACAAATACTTATCAGAAATGGTTATCCAGCTAAATTCTTCGGTAAGAACTTAACACCAAGACAGCATCCTGAAAAAGCACATCAGTTTGGAAGTAAACATTTTATGAACATCGAATTTATAGAAAATACTGCTGCCAAACTATTAAATAAACAGATTTCAAAATCTCTGGATAAAACGTTCTATCCATCTAAGCTCAGTACTGTTTTCTCAATCAAGACTATCATTCACGGATGTGTTAAAGATAAACTTTTGCTTTGGGCAACATCGATGTGTATCTTTATATTTAATTGCTCCTTTGGGGCAGGTTACATTGGTCGCACGAAGTGATCAGTTTTTAAGATTGGAGTTAGACATAAACACCTTCGGATGCCGGCCCGCTCAGTGGTCTATCAGTTAAGTGCTCTGGAGTGAGACTGGTGGGTCCTGAGTTCGAATCTCGCGAGACGAGGCCGTGGATGCTCATTGCTGAGGAGTCCCATAAAAGGACGAAACGGCCGTCCAGTGCTTCCAAGTATTCACTGGTGATCTAGCTTCAATTGACTCACGCTTTCAACTATGAAAATACTAAATCTCCACAAAACCCCTTCTGATTATAATATTATTATCGTTACCATTATTAAAAAGTTCAAATTTACTGTAGACAATTGTGCGTAAACCAAACACTTATAGTAGAATATCGCTTTGTTAACATGTATATGACATTGAAGACTGCTTAAAGCATTTTACGGTTACTTTCTGAGTTAAGGTAGACTCAATAATCTAAGTTTTATTAAAATAACTATGATTATTATTTACTCATAACATTTCCAAAGCTTTGGTAAAATAATTCAACTGACACATAGTTTCAGAACATGATTTATTAGTAAACACTGAATAATACATAGAATACCCAGATTACATCGTTTATCTACAAACATAAGATCTCTTCAATTTTTTACTCCGTAATCTGATAATGTCATAGACTTTATTTTTAAAGTTCCCATCTGTGATGTATTTTTAATTTAACTTCAAAATAAGTCTGAAATCTTGAAAGTAACGAGTAGTAAATATTTGTATAAATTGGTTGTTTTGAAGGTTGATCTTTTTTATTATTTCTATTCTCTGTGGCGATAATTGTTTTTCACATATTGTTTACACAGCGGTAAAAATATGTTTGCATTTAGAATGAATTGAATATCCAGATTTTATGAATAGTCTGGGTGAAAGACGTATTTAGCTGATAAAAACATCATGGAGAAGTTATTCAGTAAATCGGATGACTAACAGGATAGTTATAAAGTTCACAAATTTATCTAGGAAATAAATGAAAACATATTATTCATAGAATAAATAGCAAATGCCTGTTGGATTATGTACGACAGAATTGCTAATGAATGTATTAAATGCAAGATTTATATTTTTGATTAAGGGTAGTTTTAAAATTGTTTATTTCATAGATGACCAAAGTAAAGAAAAAATAATTAAACTTTTCTGGAATTATAAATATGTGGACTCCTGTGATTCCTGCTTTCTGTTGAAGTAAGAAGTTCAATGGAAATCCACAGATACATAGACAGTCTCCATATCAGTTTGACGTTCAATGCCACTTATGCATAAATAAGAGGAACATCTTGGTGATATTGTCGTTCTAAACAAACACTAAGGGTGATGAGGGATGCTCGTGATCATAGATCAGCTATAACTAATTCTTTGAAGGACAGCAAAATCCGTGATTGTTTAAAGAGTTGATTTCGACAGATCGTGTTTATACCATAAAATCATTACTGAGTGTCTGGGCTTAGTGTTTGTGTCAATGTATTCCCTAATTTATGATTTCTGAACTTCAGTTTTAATAAAGTTTGCTTAAGAGACCGTTGATAATTTAGCTCTAAATTTTGTTCTACTTCCGCAATGTAGATTACCCCATAAAAGAATATACAGTATTTTTAAAATAAATAATACACTTTAGTGATGCATATTTTGTTTAGTGTGAATGTTATGAAAATATCATGGAAAAGAACTTGGGAAAACGAATAATAGACGATTTCAAAGAAGATTAAATACAAAAAAGTAACTAATACATGGGTGATAAAATGAATAAGTATTCTATCAATTGGGTTCCAAATCTTTACCGTCAGTTTAGAAAATCTTGAAACCAGAATATAATCATAAATTCACTTGATGTTGTTTGCTTGCATCTTCCCAACAATGTTTAGGACTGCAGTAGATCAATATCCCATCGGCATATGTGCATCTTGTGCGAATTGTCTCGATAATGCCTGAAGTCATAGGCTTTATAAACAAAGATGGATGGCAGCTAGCAGTGAAATCCAGGACGTTTGTTTCGTCCTATTTGGAAGTCGTCAGTTGGATGTACCTGCATCTCATATAATCAGTTTAACAATTATGTTTAACCATAATCATAATCTTTTGAACGAGAACACAGGGGCCAGGTGCCAGGTTTTTAACGTCTGACTTGTATTACATACTGTAGGGAACAAGAACACAAGTGGGGACAATAGAATGTACTTCAATACAAAGTTACAGAACATTTTAGCAAAATCTCAGAACCATACAATAAATACCTTTGTAAAAATGTCAATCAATTGTTTCAGATTTCATTGTTCCTTCGTTTCCATATCAATCACTTTCTGTTCTCGATCTCTTTTCTTTGATCTTCTTAACATTCTGCTGCCATGTATTTCATTTTCGATTGGTGATACATACTACTTATATCTATTGACATCAGTAGCACACACCACAATACCACTCATGTCAATTTTTTAAACATTTTAATAATACTCTATGAAGCTACATTTATTCTTGGGAAGTTTTGTTTCAATAATACAAGGAATATTTTTACAATATATTATTAATTTAAAATGTAAGTTTACTTGTTAAATTGTCGAAGCAAATGATCGTGAAATGTATTGAAGACCAAGGTTGTTTTTTTAAAAATAACCTTTACTTATAATCTGAACTAAACTGCATAGTTGAAAAGTAAGATTCGATTATATAATTTAGAAAAAAAAGATTTCTAATAGTTTTTATAAACAAATATTGTATCAGAAGGGGGTTGTGTGGAGATTTTAATAATTTTATATAGTTGAAATCATGAGTAAATTAAAGCTAGATCACCATGGAGAACCTGGAAGCACTGGACGGCCATTTCATCCTATTGTGGTTAAGCGCTCACGCACGAGACTGATAGGTCCTGTGTTCGAATCTCGCGAGGCAGGATCGTGGATGCGCACTGCTGGGGAGTCCCACAATTAGACGAAACAGCCGTCCAGTGCTTTCATATTTTCCATGGTGGTCTAGCTTCAATTGACTAATGATTTCAACTATATAAAATATTATATCGATCAAAAATAACTAACTCAGTGTTTATTTTAATTTAACTCTAATTAATCACCATAGTAACTATTTTTTCCTCTGAAACATCTACATAATAATCTTTTTGATGAATGGTAATCAAGTATCAGTGTAAATAAACAATCATGTAAATATTTTCTTCTTATGAATAAATGTATACATAAACAACTTGATCTAATCTTTCAATAATATACATTCATAAATTTTACTATATGAATAGTACATATAAGAAGTAAGTATTTTTCTATAGGTATTTTCTTCATAATCAGATATCACTACACAATAGGTAAATAAGGAATAACTATACATGTATGAGATTGAATTCATAAAATCTAATGTATTTAGTATAATTTACATTCCCATATGTCATATAGAAAGATAATTGACTAAAAACTGTTCGTATTACCTATATGAGGAAAGAAAATACCTTTTTGTTATTATATAACTTAACTTTTAAAGAAACTATGTGTAACTATGTGTTGACCTTGAACTTTGATTTATATACATCTTATATTTGTTAAATGTTCATTTTAATTGTTTTTTTTTGTTAAACGCTAAAAGCAATTGATCTTTGTGTATAGTACTTTTTTATTATTATTTTCTTTTTAGTTAACATTTAACTACAACCAAGTATTGTAATTAGGTAATAACCTATACTTATATAATGTAAGATTATAATTGACATTCTGTCAATTTATTTTAAAGTTAACCATGTTTTTATTTAAATGCTAAGTAATAATAATATTTGTTTTGGTTATTTTGTTTTCTATAGATTAATCTATTTAATTGGATATTTACACTATTGAAATCTATAGATTTGTTGTGAAACCAAAATGAATATCAGAAGGGGTTTTTTGAGGAGATTTAGTATTTTCATAGTTGAAAGCGTGAGTTAATTGAAACTAGATCACCAGTGAATACTTGGAAGCACTGGACGGCCGTTTCGTCCTATTATGGGACTCCTTAGCAGTGCACATCCACGACCTCGCCTCGCGAGATTCGAACTCAGGACTTACCAGTCTCGCTCCAGAGCACTTAACTAATAGACCACTGAGCGGGCCGGCATCCGATGGTGTTTATGACCAACTTCAACCAATCCCCGAAGTTGGGCAACTATTCACCAATTGTCTTCAGTGAGGAGTCCCACAATAGGACGAAACAGCCGTACAGTGCTTCCAGGTTTTCCTTGGTTGTCTAGCTTCAATTGACTCACGCCTTCAACTATGATATATATATATATATATATATATATATAGAGAGAGAGAGAGAGAGAGAATATTAAATGCAGTTTCCAATGATAATTCATTGGTATTTTTTTGATTTAAAGTCATATTAGAAAGTAATCTATTAGCTTATCTTCTCATTTGTCTAAATTGTCAATTTCAACTAGTGATTTGTTTGAATATTCAACATTGAAATGAAGTATGAATAGTTGTATAGTTGTATAGAATATGAACTATATATGATGGAAAATCATCCGGGAAACAATTAAATAATGTTATGTCATAATAATTTTCCTCTAAGTCTGTAATCACTTAAACGTTTTTGATAATTCTGAGTGGTAAAAACATTCTAGATTTTAAAATGACCAAAGTAATTTTATTTCACATCAATAGCTACCATACAAAAGTTGTCAGATATTTGGATATAAATATACGTATCACTGTTGAGATTCTTTTTTTGTTGTTGTTGATAATTCTCTGGTATAAAATGAGGGTAATATAAAGTGTAGATTATATATATTATCAACTTTGATAAGCATAATATCCTCATTACTCAGAGTTGTTTGTATTTATTGAGTATTTGATCAAATCAGTCAGTTCTACTTTTAAAAAACTTCTAGCAGCTTGTATAAAGTGTGTTTTATTTAACCAGCCAAGAAGTCATAATACTTCAAAAGATCATTCTGATATTCAGTAGTATATAAAAAAAATACTCTTTGATTTGTTAGTTTTTTGAATCCAGTTTAATCAGTAAATAGATTTCGTCTCTTACGGACAGTGAATGATAAACTATTAAAACCGAAACTGAAAAAGTATCGACAGCTGAACGTTGGTACTTACTGTTTTAAATTCATTAATTCCTTTGATTTGACCTGAAAGTAATGAATATGATCTTTCATGAAAGAGTCCTAATCATTGACAAAATTGTTGATCAATATTTCCTTTAGTTTT
The DNA here is from genome assembly GCF_000237925.1 of Schistosoma mansoni. NCBI lineage: Eukaryota > Metazoa > Platyhelminthes > Trematoda > Strigeidida > Schistosomatidae > Schistosoma > Schistosoma mansoni. The sequence goes on along the minus strand of NW_017386025.1, from coordinate 177,810 downwards.
TTTTAAGTTTTCAGTTGATGTTATTTTAGTAATCGAAACCATCTTTAAGTCACGTATATAATATTTATCCCAATAACATGTATTTCTAGCTTAACAGAACATATCTGACTAAATTTATTAGATAAAGAAAGAAACAAAGAACTGATATTAGGACTAATAGTTGGGAGCATTTTATGTATACAAGTAAGAAGTTTATTGAAATCTTCCTTGCACCTTTTGCTAAATGAAGCATAAAAATAGTATAATTAGCTATCCAAATACTAATGCACCATTATTACACAAAGTTATAACTAACCAGTAATTCTGAAATTTAGTTTTGTCTAGTATTGTGATGTGGTCTACTTATATCCATATAAGTAGCATATGGTGATGGTCAGACATAGAATGTATTTTGGTAGAAGATCGATAAGGAACGAACAGGAATGAAGCGCAATCGGTACGGAAATGCATGAACAATGAAATACAGACTGATATTTGCAGAACGAACAGTTAAGATTGAGATAATTGATTGTTATTTTGCAAATTGACTGTTTACTGTATGGTTATCAGAATTTAGTGAGATAGTCTGTAAGTTTGTACTTAAGTACATTCGATTGTCCCCATCCGTATTTTGTTCACTGCATTTGGTCTCGCTGCCAACGAGAAGGGGGAAGGGTGCCATTCTGTGGATGCCGCTGCGGGTCTGTAGTTGAGGTGTTTTGTTCACTACAGTATTTAACAAGAGACTTTATTATGATAATCTTCTGTTCAATTGTTTTATAAATAAATTTAGTTTACTAACTTGATTTCATTATGACACATAAGTAAGTTAGGTAATTATACATAAGTGATGTTTAAGTCACAATGATTCAGACTAATATCCATTTAAATTTAATTAAGAAATTATCCAGAGATTTTTTTCATATTTTGAATTAAGGTTTTACACTAGCTGAAGAATCATAGAAAGTCAGAAATCTTACTCAACAACAGTTTCGCAATGATTTAGAGCTCATCAACAGTTTACACTTTTGATCACACATGAATTCAGGCATGAAACTTTCAACTTATGTAGCAAACCAAGGACGTTTAAGCGGTTAAATATGCATTAACTGGAGTTTATTTTGTTATTTTCTTTGATTAAGATTGGTCAATATCGAGAAGTTAAATGTCGTATCAGGCGCTATGCAATCTGCATAGTACCTTCCTGAAGTTATACTGACTTTAATATAGGTCGTTGAAAATCTGTTTAGGTAAAATATCTACCCTAATACAAACTTAAAACATGACTTCACTAAAGTTATGTAGCTTCATTTGGAAAAATAATGTGAAATACGCTGAAAGACATCTAATTAGATCTTTTTTTAAAAATGAATAAAGTGAAGAAATCACATTTAGTCAAATAAATTATTCTGTTGTATGACCTTTCTTTATTCCGAGAGAGATTCTCATAAACCTTATACGTTTTGACAGAATCTATCACCTTTCGCTTTATCGTAAAATGTGTTTATTGATCCCTGCTCCCTTCACAAATAATATTGATACCTAGGGAAAAAGGTTTTTGGGATAGTTGTATCATTGTGTACCAGGAAAAATTCAAATAAGGGTTATGTCTATCTCTAATATAAAGGCTGGAGGACATTGAAACAATCGGAACATAATACATAATTTGCATCATGCTTCTGCACTTTATAAATAATTTTGGAGCACTTTCAACAACATAATTGCAATTAACAAGTACAAATTTCAGGCTATTATATCAAATTTTTGTTGTGTCCTGATTGTCCTAATTAAGACACCCCAACCATTTCACTTGACAGGACACTAGATATCCTTTGTAATCTGATTGTAGTTGGCTGATAGTGGGTGATTTTAAAGATTGTTCTTTATGCGTAGTGGTGTTGTAGGACATCGTGTTCAGAACATCCCACGGTTATGGTCTTGGTATACCCATCGAAGTAAGCAAAGTTTTTTTCACCCAAGTAGATAAGTCTTCAAGTTCTGTGACTTTGTGAACTAATTATTCATTTTTCTGTGATTAATTGAATTATTTAATGTATACTACCAGGTAGACAATGCTGTTCAAAGAACCTGTGTGTTTTTGCATATTTAAATTTGTTATAAAATGATGTGTCCGGCTGACTGTTCACTATTTTGTTGTTAGTAGTTTTATTTGTAACAAGTTCGTAGATCCTTATATTATTAGTTAAGTATGAGTCAGGCAAATCTGCTTAGATTAACAATTTTTTCCTGAGGACTTCTGATACTGATCAAACTAAATAAGGTCAGTGAGACTCAAACTGGCATCCAAATGATTGAATGTCGAGTACGTAAACCAAGTCATCATTTTTCGAATTCCATACAGTATACTGAATAATATCGTGTTAAATTCAGTACATTTGTTTGAGATTATGCATACATCTATCTATCTATTAATGTTTCTGTCGACTAACATATTCTTCCCCTTTTTTCTTTATATTAGGTTTTCACTGTGCAATTTCACTTATCTCATTTGTGCTTGTCCACCTATATGGATTATTGAGTTACATCATATGGATCAAGTGAACAATGCATCTGCTTTATTTGAGTTGATGGCAACTAAAAATCATACTCCAATCATTACAGTTCCAGCATGGATAAATAAAGTACCATCAATAATATCACGTGAAAATGTATGTGCCAATATTAGATTTTCTTTTGTTTTGTTTATTGATGGTGATGAGATCTACACAAATCTTTTAGGAATATTAGGTTGTTTAAATAAGATAATGAAACTCAGTAAATTAGCATAGATGAGTGTACACAATTTTTCACAACACTTTTCGTGTGGTGATACTGAATAGCTTGCTAACCTGAGGTAGATGGTAAGTGTTAGAAAATATGATGATGGTTTCAGGCAGCAGATCAAGTCCTAGGCATTTAGAATAACATGGATCAATTTAGATGTATTAAATTACTTGTTAACCTAATCATGCGAAGAAAATCTTTCACTTTATATAACCTTAACAGAAAATAAGTATTTGAGATAGTGTTTCACTAATGTTTCACCTAAGAAATTCAGTTAGTCACGAAATACATGTGTTTATGTAAATGATATTATTGGAATAATGGACGAGACTATAATTTATGGCCGAACCAATCAGGTATAAGATAACAGGTCTCGGATTTTGGCGCGAAATTCACCCATCCATTTGGTTAAATAGAGTTTTGGCATTATAACTGATATCAGTTCGTGATGAAAACCCTAAATCTAGTTTCTATCCTTGACTATCAACTCTAAATCATAGTTCTAATTCTTCACACTGGTTTATAACCCTCATTCGATCCTAGTTATTAGGTGGACACTCTAATGTTCAGTTTGGCGTCACTTAAAGGTCATCGATAAATTATGGTCTCACCAAATGGTAATTTATGGAAATTGTTCAATTTGATGTTTATTTTAGACAGCTATTTCGGAAAGCTTTAGAACACTTCATTAGCCCACATTAATAAGTTCACACGGAATCTAATTTTAATACGTTTCTCATTGAAACTTGATTTCACCAGCTGTTCCGTTGATGAATATATATATATAAATTCAGCTAACCGCTGTGTTTTAAATAATCGTGTTTGTGAATTGGAAATTAAGACAAAAACAAACAAAAAATTATGTTATTGAACATTTAGGAGACGCAGAAGAACAGTGAACAGTTGTTTTAAGCAGTTGATTCATATATACGTTTCCTTTTCAACATAAAGATCTTAATAAGAAGATTGATTACTATAAGTAACATTCATTTAAAGCAAAGATGGATAGTGACTAGCAGTGGAATCCAGTTTGACGCGCGTTTCGTCCTATTTGGGACTCGTCAGCTGGATATATCTGCATCTCAGAGTTGATGTTCACTCTGAAACTCGAACCCAGTACCTTTCTCTTCAAACGCCATCGCGTTATCCACTCAGCTATTGAGTCCTGGTAGCCACTTGCTTATGCAATGGGGTGAAGTTTAAATTCACTTAGTATTGTTTGTTTAAATATTCCCATTGATGTTTAGGACTGCAACTGGGTTAGAGTTCCAGAGTGAATATCAACTCTGAGATTCAGGTACATCCAGCTGACCAGTCCCAAATAGGACGAAACGCGCGTCAAA